>NC_080742.1:65378398-65580898 GCF_020826845.1 Diceros bicornis minor | reverse complement strand
GTGATCAGGGGGATGCCACTAAGTGAAAAATCTTAACTTATGTCTTCTAAAATAATAGTAGTCATTTTAGAAATAGAATTCTAACCAGAATGTGGTGTTTTCTTTTCCTTATTATAATTTCCTCCTCTTTCAAATTCTTAAAAAATCTTTCAGTTTCTTGAACACAAGATATCTTCTTAGCAATGCCACTGTATTACGACACTGATAATTTTATTCAAAACAAGCACATTTCAAAGAATAACATAGCAAACATTTTGCTCTACTTTAATCTACTTTTAAAGCACACTAAATACCTACTATGTGCCATGCACTGGGCTCTATCAAAACCTATTATGCTTTTCCCCCAGAAATGATTATGCAAAAGAATGTATGAAAGGTCAAATTTCCCCCAAATTGGATATGATCAGTTGTAAATCCCCTGGACAACTGTCAGCTTTTAGAAGACTTGGTTGTTCTCTCTAGTGCAAAGGGATCTATAAGCAAGACACATCGAATGAGCTAGGACACTGATTAAATACCATTCTTGAAAGCAGCAGAACAAACTAACAGGAAGAAATGCCCAGTGCTATCAAAAGTGTAACACTGTAACAATAAAATCTAAACTAAATCGGTGGCATTTACCAAATTGCAGCCACCATTTCAGAGAAAAGCTGAAATACATATTTTAACAAAACAGAAACATGGGAGAACTGCCTGCTTTGTTCTACAGCAGTATTGTAAAATTCCTTTATTCAACAATGGTAAAGTCTCCATATTTTGACTGTTATGCTTATCTTCTATTTAAGCTTACACAAAAATTAGTATAAATTACAGGGAGAATTCTGTGCTCTTTCAAATGTGTGGCTAATTGGAGTTACAGGTGTATTTTTTCATTGTCAGGAACTTGAGTGGGAAAAAAAGATTTCATTTATATTTATTTATTTTAACCTGCATTTTAATAAATACAGAGGCTTGAAAATAATCCCAATTTCCTTTCCATCGGTCTAAATACATTCTTACAGCACTTTAGTAATCCAAACCCCAAAGCCAGATAGAGAGTATGGTCCACCTTTGAGGACGAGACATAGTGAGAGACAACGTTTTTCTGTGGCCACCACTAGAGCTTTGCTGCAGGGTTGCAACTAAATCACAACCTTAACACCTTATCCATTTCTCTTTTATCTCATAGCAATTTATGTATATATTTCATCTTCCTGTTCCAGATTGTAAATTCATTGAAAGTGAGATCTGTTTCAAGTTCAATATTGTATCTACTAGCATGATCTGCACATAGTTAAGCCTTCAAATACTTGTTGCCTAAAGGAAGAAATAAACCAAATACTTAATAGATGAAGGTGGCAACAGTCTTCTTTCTTGACCACTGCCACCTTCATCTATTGTCTATCTCCCTCTCTCTAGCAGTACCGTTGAGAGGGATATTTCAGAGGGAATAGCTGTCAAACACAAACAAGGGAACCACTCACCTGGGGTCATAACGTAGCTAGGACATCTTTTCCAAAGGCAATTTTTTTCTCAAGACAACACATGCTATCTGTGTCCAACTCTTTTTTACTCAAATGCCTGTGTTCTTTCTGTTACGCCACAATGTCTCTCTAATCAACTATTTCATAGACCCTCTTCTATGTACAGAGTACTATGTTAGTGTTGCAGGGAAGTAGGAGAGAAATTCACAGTAAAACACAATCTAGGCTCTGCCCTGGAACCTTCCAATTCAGTAATATAGATAAGATATGGATGTTATCTAGCCTACCTAGAATACAAGTTAGAATATGATAAGTACATTAAGAGAGTACAAATGCTATGTGGTGTGAGTTTTGAACTTGGAAGGATCACTGTGAGAGATCAAGAAAGCCTATATGGAAGAGACCCCGAGATTAGAACTGGTCCTCCAATGAATAAGCAGGATTTCTGTAAAAGGAAATATATTTGAGAATGCTCTAGACAAAGAGATGCAAAACTAAAAACATACTGATGAGCTATATCCTGAGACTAGCATATGGTTCAGATTGACTGGAGCGTACTCAATGAGTCAGTGAGCAGTGGAACATATAAGGGTAAGTTAGATTTGAAATTGGAGGAACTTGAGGGTAGGAGGAGTCTGAACTGTATTCCATAGGCAATAGGGCGTACCAAAATTGTTACCAAAGCTGGAGTGTGATAAGATTAGAGGTGTTTTTAAAAAGTTAACTTTGACCAGCGTATACAACAAAATCATAAAGAGGTGGAAACTGGAGAAGGGAAAGATCAAGTGGAAAATAATCCTAATAATAACTCTATGGTGTAAGTACTATTATTTTTCTTATTTTACAGAGGGAGAAACTAGGCAGAGGAAAATTTAAATAACTTGCCAGGGTGACACAGCCAGTTAACAATTAGTACAGGAAAATAAACAAGAGTTAAATATTCAGTTAAAATATTCATACAAAGAAAAAAGAGAAAAGAGTCAATACAACGTTCATTAAAATGTATTGAGTTTGCTCTTCACTGGAAGTAACTTGTTTTTTTTTAAGTTCTTTAAAGTTGAGGTAAAACTATTTTTGTCTTATGGACAACACAGGAAGATCACCACATGACAACGAGATTTTTAAATATTTATAACTAAGCCTCTTTATGTGCTCTCTTAGCATTGTACACTCTCCATCTCTGGTCTGAGTTAAATAAGAAATAATATTATTGAGTGTGGTGAGGAGGAGGTATCCAATTTGTATTAACAATTATCTCAGGAGAAAAAAGTCAGACTAGAATATAGATCTCTAATGAAAATTTGTAATTTATTAAACAAGTTTTAATCATTTAATTGTTATTAGATCCATTTAAGGCAATAATATTTCCAAAAAGAGTCTTAAAAGTATTGACTTAAACCTAAATTAATGGCCAAAATTTTCCAGTATAAGATACCAGAAGTGCTAAATCAATGTTCATTAAGCAAATAACAGACAATTTTCCTCTAGCTAAAAAACAGCTAAATTTTACATTTAAAGGACTGTTTTATTAATGAGAAATGATAGAACTCTACAGAATTACAGCAAAAGAAAAACCACAGGTTACTAATAAGACAGTGTGGAAAAAGTAACAAGTACTAAAGTAGACCATGCAAAAATGAAGGTTTGCTTTCCTCTTGCCACTTTGAATTTGTAATTAAGCTCTTTTCCTAAAATATGAGATCATCGACGATGTAAAAAGATAAGACATTCATTATATTACTTACTATGGGGTCACAGACATGACACTGTTACCTATCATGTGCAAGATATGAATTAGAATATTGGCATGTTTTACACTTTAAGATTTTCAGAAATTATAGCAGCAAACTATGTCTTACATAAATTTGACAAAAAATAACGGTTAACCTTTTTATTTTAAATTGTGATAGCCCAATCCGCTAATGAAGCTAGGTTATGATATGTTTATGTTTTTGGAGCCTTTTTTATGACAAAAAAAGGAAAAATAAAAATAATTTGATGCCAAATGAGAGTACCAAAGTTCATTAAAAAAACAAGTATGCAAAATAAAGCATTTCAATCACCATTATGATTGTTCAATTTTACAAATTACACATTAATGAAAAATTCAGCTTTACATTTTTATAAGGAATAAAACAGAAAGAAAAACAATAAATTTGAGAATGAAAACATTTTTGTATATCTTTTTAAGCAGATTTTTTAAAACGTGTTAAACATGCACTATATTTTTTGCAAAATACCATCAATAAATACACAGGTCAAAAAAATTGAACTGTTTAAATATTCACACAGAAATAAAATAGATAAGAACTTATACTTTAGAAAAACACTGCTCATAAATGCAATTCTTTTTTTACTTGCTGGCTGCTGAGGGAAAAGTATTAACATATGGTTATTCATATTGTTAAAAAGAAGGATATGATATTTGTAATCTAGCACTTCTCACTATGTAAAGCATTTTTCTTGTCCCGTTTCTGAAAACTATTTCCAGTAGTTTCAGGTGAAGAACCTAAGACGACAAAGGCCACAGTGCAGACTACTGTTAGCACCCGGTTTTGACACTGTTGGTTATGTTAGGAAGCCAACAGAAACTTTCATACAGAAAAAACATTTGCTACATTTCAAAATAGGAATTGCACTGCTATTTTCTGTGCTATTAAAACACTTTCTTGGTGGTCTGATACTTGATTGTTCTATTAGTAAAGCAAGTTAAATTATAATTCAAACAATTTATCTTTTAGACATCACTAAACCTTCCAGGAATATTTTATTTACTATTTATTAATTTATTTTGCAGATTGTGAAAATTATTTCAAGAATGAAAACACCAATTTCTCACACATTTAGACAGTTTTCACACTTTACCTTCCTTTGATACACAAAATTTGCATACAATGTAATCTGATTTCCATTTCACTTGCTATCAGTTCTACCTTTTCTGTCTTGTTTTTTTTCCCTATTCTTTTTCTCATTTTCCTCCCTATCCTTCCTTCCTCTCTCCCTCCCTTGTTCTCTCTCTACAAGTCAGTAAAATGAGCAGAAATAAAATTCTCAAAAAATAATGCTTAAATGCTTCCAATTTTAGTTGGCCAGAATTTAATGGCAATGTTCATCTAAATTAACATAGGAAAAGATACAGTATAGATAGAGTTAAAGATAGACATATAGACTGGGGAGGGAGGGAGTGAGGAGAGAAAGGAAATGAAAAAAAAAAAAGAGAGTCAACTTTTAAGGGGTGTAGTATTTATGCCTTGAAAGGGATAATATGGCCTGTACTTTCCCTCCCTTTAGAAAGCAAAAGCAAGTTTTAGATACTGAAAAACACTTTTTCTTTTTCCTGAATTTAGTTTTGACTCAGTTCTTTTTCAGGATAGAAACTGCATTATATAAGTGAGAAAGTTATACATAATGAAAGAGCAGTTTCCTCATTTTGTAACTACTATTTTTATAGTGCATGGTGTTTTAGTAAGTCTTACATAATGGATATCTGAAAATAAAGCTAAAATGTGTACAATAAGGATTCAAATCAGAATAATGAAATCATCACATTTAATTAAGTCTATTATGTCATGCTCATACAAACACTGCACAACAAATATTAAACCATGGTTATAAAATTAAAGCTTCACTTTCAGTTGAGTTAATGTTAAAAGTAACTTTAATTCCTTTTCAAGACTATAAACAAAATTAGTTTATTGGAAGATAAACTAATATATATGCCAAAGCAATTCTAGTAAAAATATTTATTTCTAGAAGAGAAAACTCTGACCTTATTTTAAGTGGAACATGAGAAAAATGAACCCCATATATAGGTACACTTGATTTTGAATTTGCTAAACCTGTGACACCAGTGCTTTAGAAGCAGTCTAGTTTTCATTTTTCCAATTAGACTTATCATATGTTGATTGCTGCATATATATATAAATCATACTCCTTTTTCTATGAATACATGGTCTTACTGGACTATCCAAACATTCAGCTATCTGTTACTATAATTGACAGTTGTCTCTCATAGGCAAGGTCTTATTTTTCAGCTGAACATATTTTGGAAATGCTGACTATAAAAAATAAAAAAGTCAAAGTTATCAAAGAAAGGCCACAGGTAAGACACATTATACAGGCATCATATAATTACACAGAGAGAGAGCAAGTACACTATTTAAATACATTCTTCAAATATGAAAAACAAGAAGTCTCATATCAGAAATTTTACTCTCATAAAAAACGTTGTTATTATGAATGAAAAGAATATTGTGGGTCAGAGGTATCAATAATAGCAACCCTATATAACCATGTAGTATATCACTTAACACTTTGGTTAACTACACCTATTTTCACTTACCCTTTAAACACTACTTCTTCTTACCAGTAGGCAGCACTATTACATCTTTTACCTGTTACCAATGCTAATGTCACACAATGCCATCTGTAACTTATTACACATTATCTGACCTTTGCTTGCATTTTAGCCTCATTATTTTGGCTCCATGCTATTTATCTCACAGATATTCTTTTCTGCCTAAAAGCAAAATTATAACTAATACTAAAATATCAGCAATGTCAGGTATAGTATATATGAACATCAAATAGGAAGTGTGTAATTAGTGGATGCTACTATTTCTTTACTAGTTAATAGTTTATTCCTTTTTGTAATTTAAAAGAAACTGCAGTTAAGTATAATGTGAAATTGTTTGATTAAATGAGCTTAGCATTAAAGACTTTTCATTTCTGATGTTATATATTCACTAAACTACTGCTTTTATAATAAGGATTATGTGGACCTTGATGTTAAAGCATCTATTTTTAATTATCTATGTATCTATTTTTTCAGAAAAACGAATCAAAGTAAAGTAAATTATTTAGAAATCCTTACACATAAATTCACAAGGCAAAATATCATATTAACAACACTTGTAAACAATTTATATTCTACAACTTAATAGTAGGCCACATATACACTTGCGAGAATCCATTCTACTTTAACTAAAATTATTATTTTCTACTTCATCAAAAAGCACTTAAATGTAAAATAGGCCAACAGCAAAATATATTAAGAGAAATTCTTTGGTTCCTTCACTAACTAATCAGAGATACACAGAAAAGGACCTTTTAAGTTTAATGATACCTGCTCATTAAATGATGCTAAACACTAAAATACCACGAACAGCAGGGAATTTCAGTTTACACTAGAGAAAAAAAATAAAAGGGTAAAAATGACTGAAGTTGGTCAGTTCAAGCTGATAGGGCACTTCAAATGATAACAGAAGAATAAAAGAGACACTCTAGGTTAAATTAGGTTCTCCTATTCCTTTTCTTGAAAGTGCTTAACTTCACAAATTTTATTTGAATTAGCTAAACTGCCAAAATCAAAGCAGATTTAAAGTTAAACAGGCAACTACACTTCTCAGTAGTTTACCTATTATACAACAGATAAAACCTTAATTTTAAAAACGTGATTTTGATTTTTAAACGTGTATATTCCTTTCCTTCACTGAAACAATTGATGTGCTTCACTTCTAAGAAAACTCTGCTCCACAAATTAAACATATACAAACCTTCAGATGAACGGAGTTGTTTATACAATTTTATCCCTTCATATATAAGTGAAAATTTTCTCCTTCCAAAAACGAATATCTGACAATACTTAATAAAATATTATGTCACCAATTAGAATTTACTGCACAATGTTTATTTCACATACTTTTTTAAAAGTAGGACATTTTCCCTTAGTTTATAACTTTTGACTTAGAATTTTCACTTATTAAAAGCATATAATTTTTCCTTGCTTGAGTCATATTTCCAAATTCTTATTTACATTTGCCAAATAGTGGCCTTTCTCTAGGTACACTGGACTGAATCTTGACAGAATTGTGAAGCAGTAATCATTTGTATCCATACCCCTCTCTCCATTTATTACTCCTTTTCCCCTACCCAACTCAATTTCACCCTCAGCTGTGCTGTTGACTCTTTTTCTGAATGGTGTGACCATTTGTAAAGCCACATACAGTACTAGTGCCATCCAAGGCAAATGATGTCCATCTTACACGAGGGCAGAGGAAAGAGAGTCCTTCTTAACACAAAGAATAAGCTGCTGATTAATAAATTATATTGCCTAGTAAGAAGTATTTTGGCCCCCAAAATTCACATATTGAAATCCTAACCCCCAAGGTGATGGTGTTTGGAGGTTGGTCTTTTGGGAAGTGATTAGGTAATGAAGGCAGAGCCCTCATGGAATTAGTGCCCTTATAAAATAGACTACAGAGAGATACCTCGACCCCTCAGCCCTGTGAGGTGACAGTGAGAAGATGGGCATTGATCGAGGAAGCAAGACCTCATCAGACACCTCATCTGTCAGTGCCTAGATTCTGGACTTCCCAGCCTCCAGAACCGTGAGAAATAAATTTCTGTCGTTGATAAGCCGCCCAGTTTATGGTACTCTGTTATAACAGCTGAATGGACTAAGATAGCTGTAAAACGAGAGTTTCTAAAGAGGGCTCCCTCCTATCAGGCTCTTTCATAAAAGGCAGATAATTTCCCTGTCACACTGAAATATTTACCGATGTCTTCTAGAGGTTTATATCTGTGCTTCATTCAGGCCATATAATTTAATCAATTATGAATTTAAAGATTAAAAAAACAAACAAGGGAAAGGGTAAACTATGGCCTCCTATCACTCGCACAGCATTTCTCAAAGACTATTCCACAGAACACAAGTTTCCCAAGATAGTCTGCAATAAATGGGTTTCATGGTAAAAAATATTCGAGTCTCTTTAGACGCACAGAGACTGTTAACTTATAAAAGGCCATGAGAACTGTCAAGAACAGTGGTTCCCCTTTTTCATTAGTTCACTATTAAATCTCATATATATTAGGGTTTGGGGAACATATTTTGCAAGTCTGAGTGAGTCAAGAGTTCCTTGCAAATGTACTACCACACAATCTCATATCAACAATTCTGATGAACCAAAAGCTCTGAGAATCAGAACGTGTTTTTGTTTGTTGTAATTCACTTGATGATAAAATGTGACCTAACTTGAACCCACATGGCAGTAAAATACACACTAAACTGACACGAGGCTATTAGTGTTTGTGTGCATATATTTCACTGACAATACATTATTGTGTTTGATTATGAGATACTGTCCTGACTCTGCAGGAGTAGTTACATAATGTACAGAATATATACCCCATTACCTTTCTATAATCCAAAGAATTTGGAATTTTGAAATGTAGCTCCCAAGGACTTTGGATAAGGGCTTGTGGACCTGTAGACACTAAGCAGGTCAAGAATACAGATGTAGTTGGTAAGGACTAGAGTCAGTATAAGAACACACAAAATCACTTGCACACGACATGTTGCAGGATTTTTGTCATGGCATGAGACCAGAATACACATTAATAAATTATATGCTCTGAGTCAATTGGTTTACATCAGCACACATAGTGCTGGGCACACAGTAGGTCCTCAATAAATATTTGTTTAATGGATTAGTTAATTGATGAAGTCTAACGTCAACCTCCGTATATAATTGTGTAAACTGTTTAAGATAGACAGATATGTGTTCTTTACACAAATATCTCTAGGGGTGGGGACCCCAGAGCTTCCCTTGAAAGTATCCTGACAATGAAAATATCATTTCTTGTGTTCAAATATTTCTGCTTTAATTTTAATTTATGTCTTCCTCTTAACTTATGAACATAGAAAACATGTATTAGAACCATCATCTTTAAAAAATATTTTTTAATTTCAATTTCTTCTGTAAGTTAAACAATGCAAACTTATTTATTCTTTCCTCTAGAAATGACATGATAGAGAGGACATTCATCTCTCTCTCTCTTTTTTCTCTCTTCGCTTTCTCTATATCCTTTTCACTATCCTTTTATTTTAGAGTAACAAACTAAGCTGTACACAATATTTTAAAAAGTATGCTATAAATATCATTCAACTCACTTTGATTTCATTTCAAGTGCTAAACTGAAGTTTGCAGTGCTGTGCCTTTAGCCACAGGTGAGAGATCAGCACAGTATAGACAGGAGGGCAAGGGCTGTGGAATCCAACAGACCCGGCCTTGATCCTCAGCTCCACCTTCAAAATAAATCACTGAACTGCAAGACAATTACCATGCTGAAACTCCGTTGTCTTCACCTTTAACACATGAATGATAATACTGACCCACCAGCATTGTTTGGGGGCTTAAATTAGGTTAATATGTGAAAGGTCCCTGGGAGGAAATGAGTTATTATTAAATAGTGTGATCCAGGGAGGCGAAAAGGAAAGTGAGAGGAAGAAAGAAAAATGTAGCTTTATGGCTCTAATCTTTGCAACTCAATGGAAGAAACCATTGCTTTTAAGAAGCAAAAGTTTTAGTGCAAACTTTCTGGAAGGATATGTGTCAAAATGTTAATGATGGCTTTCTCTGGGTAATAATACTGTTAATAATTTGTATTGTTTCCTTAATATTCCTCCAAATTATTGGAATTTACTTTGACTGGTGCGTATTACTTTTGGAATTAGGAAATTTTTTTTAAATATGTTTAAATATTTAAAATAAAGAGCTTCCATTATATGGAAAATTAATTCATGAGGAGCTTTTCAGTCCTCAAAAATTCTGGAGAAATGAGCTTTTACTATAAATAAAAACTTATAAGAAATGAAGGAAGTTTTACAAATCTGTTCAAATTTTATTCTCTTGCATAACACCCCACACCCACCCCTCACCAAAAAAAAAAAAATCCATAATTAACAAGTGTTCCTCTCTCTTCACCTCTATTAACATCTTTTAAAATAATTGCTAATAAAGCAATAATATACCACTGTTATGTGTAATTTACTTAAAATAATTACTAGTGAGTTTGAACTTTTTCTTCCTTTTCATTGGGCATTTGTATATTTTCTTTCGAAAACTGTTCACAGCTTTTCCCCTATTTTTCTATTTCAGTTTATTTTACGGATTTTTAAAGTACATTTTATAAAATATTAAGGACATTTAAGGTTTGATATATTTTTTGCAAACATCTTCCCAGTTTGTTTCATTTTTATATAATCACTCTTTTCTCTTTGTGGTTCCTTTTATTTCTTGTCTGGTTTAAAAAGCATTTTCCTAACCCAAGATTAAACTAATATTTGCATAATTTTTGGTTAGATATTATATGGCTACAATTTTACATTTAATTAAACGTATTAAGAATTTGACATGATATTTTTGAAAAATGTAACCTTTTAATGCAAATAGCCAATTTACTCAAGATTTTCATTGAAAATCTATCCCTTTGCTCTTAGTTCAGAATGCTTTCCTTATTATATGCTAATTTTTAAATAAAAGGTCTATATTTAGGGATATCTATTATAACTCTTCCTCCCCCAGTCTTCTCTCTTAGCTCGTGTAGTCACCCTCTACCCAATTTCTCAAGAAAAAAAAGAAAAGGAAAAATAAGCCTCATCTTTGAATTTTCTCCTGTCACTTCTTACATACAAACTACTAGAAAATCATTTCAATTCAACTTCCAAAATTTCTAATCCGATCACTTGGAGCTCCAACATCATCTCTAGTCTGGTCTACTGAGTTATCTCCTAACTGTTAGTCCTGCTATGCGCTTGCTCTTTAAAAGTGTAAGTAAAACGGACTCACTCCACTGCTGAAAATCCTCCAATGGCCTTCCACTGTGCCAAGAACCCATGCGATCTGGTCCATATATGACTCTCCAGCCAAATCTCATTATCATTCTTTCCTTTGTCTGTCTTGCTTCCTGCTTTGGCCATACCTGCCTTCTTACATTGCTATCTCAGGGCACGTTAACAGCTGTTTTCTCGGCTTGCATAGTGCTCCTTCATAGTAATGTAGTCTTTCTTACAATCCAGATCACTTAACTTGCACTTCCTCAGTGAAGCCTTCCTTGAAAATCTAATATAACGTAGCTCCTTCATCACTCCCCTTCATATATTTCTGGGTTTTTTTTTTTTTTTATCATTTGACAATATGAAATATTACTGCCTGATTTTTCCATGTTTATTATCTGATGCTTCCTCTCATGTTCCATGAAAGAATGAACTGTATCTGTCTTGTTCAATGCTCTATTCCCCATTCCTAGAATATTGATTGGTATGGGATAGATACTCAATAAATCTTGATTGAATAAATGAATAAATGGGCATTCTCCCATTTACCCCTCCTTCTTTTTTCAAATAGAAAAATCTCAGGTAAGCTTTAAAATATTTTTAATAAACCTCCATCCAAAGTTTTTTGGCTACTTCTAGTTATTTTATGCTTTTCATTGCTCTTGTTTTCTCATTTTATCTTCTTGCCAGTATACAGAAAAACTATAATTTTAGTATTTGATATTTTGGTATGTTTTTTAATTTAGTCACTATGAAGGAGTTCATGGTTGTCTTTAGGTTATCTAATTATATAATTATAAATTCCACTCTCCAAATCTACACCTCATTTATTTATCATATCTAATTACACTAGCAATGACCTCTTTTACTGATCTCACTGACTTCTTAAAGTCATATAAAAAATATTCTGATATAAGGCTATTTTACTCATAAAAATTGTTTTTCCTTTAAAAGGTGAAATTCAGACCTCACAATCTGGCATTCTAGGCTCCATATATTTCTTTTTAAAAATTACTTCCCTTTACTCCCTAAAGAAACCCTCAATACTTGAGCCAATCTTTACACTTCAAAAGAATCCAAAACCTCTTAGCTCTTGCTCCTGTCTTTTTCCACTTCTGGAATGTCCTAACTCCCTTTTCCACTTATGACAAACTGTTTCAGTCTGCCTCCTTGGCATCTTTTAAATCATACCTACCAAAAATGACTTCTCCCTCCTTCTGCACTACTGAACCTTTTAGGTTGACCCACTCAAACGACGGTTAGCATATTTTATTTGTGGGTGTCTGGCCATTTAGATTATAAACATTCAATAAAATGCACTGAATGAATGGCTATTTTGCCTACTATCAACTTCAGTTTTCACTGAAAACCTGGGAAAATACTGCCATAGTCACTTACTCACAGAAAAGTTGCAAGTATGGTGCAGAGAATTTTTTTCCTCAACTGTTGGAGAGTAAGTTACCAACCTAATGCCCCATCACCTCCAAATATTTCACTGTGTATTTCTTACAGACAAGAAATTTTCCCTACATAACCACAGGACTATCAAAATCAGGAAACTGACAGTGATATCTAACACTCATAAGTTTAGTCACTTGTCCTAATAATGTCCTCGGTAGCAAAAGGATCCCATGCAGAATCACAACGTTGCATTTAGTTCTTATGTCTCTTTAGTAGGCTCCGGTCTTGTACAGTTCCTATCTCTCTGATTTTCACGACCTTGACACATTTGAAGATTACAGGGGCAACTGTTTCATAGATATCCCTTAATTTTGGTTTATCGGTGTTTCCTCAGGAGTAGTTTCAGGTTATGCATCTTTGGCAGACATAATGCAGAAGTGATGCTCCGTTTTTCTCATTATATTCTATCAGCTCCATTTTTCTCATTATATTCTATCAGGTGGTATCAGATACAGATTTCAGTGTATCTCTCAACTTGTAGTGCTCACTTTGATCACCTGATTAAAGTGCTATCTGCCGGGCTTCTCCACTGTAAAGTTATTTTCTTCTTTGTAATTAATAAACATTTTGTTAGCAGTTATTTTGAAATTATATTAATATCCCATTACTTCATTCCTCATCAAACTTTCAATTTATATGTGTGTGTGCACATATATATATATATATATATATTCACAGTTCCCTCTTTAATCAATGGTTTATAATTATTTACTTTATAATTAATTTAATTTATAATTATGTATTATTTACTTTGATGCTCCAATTGTCTCCAATTTTACTGGTGGAGGCCTCTTCAAGTCGCTTTCTATGTCCTTGTAGTATGTTCCCATCATTCTTTAAGTGTTTCCTTATTTTCTGGCACGAGATGCTTCAGGCTCGTTTTCTAATTTCCCCACCCCAGGGCCGGCCTCGTGGCTTAGCAGTTGAGTGCATGCGCTCCGCTACTGGCAGCTCGGGTTCGGATCTCGGGCGCACACCGACACACTGCTTCTCCCGCCATGCTGAGGCCGCGCCCCACATACAGCAACTAGAAGGATGTGCAACTATGACATACAACTATCTACTGGGGCTTTGGGGTGGAAAAAAAAGGAGGAGGATTGGCAATAGATGTTAGCTCAGAGCTGGTCTTCCTCAGCAAAAAGAGGAGGATTAGCACAGATGTTAGCTCAGGGCTGATCTTCCTCACAAAAAAAAAAAAAAAGATAATTTCCCCACCCCAGTTATACAATGAGGCATTTCTCCAAGGAGCCTAGTTTCCTATTTAGAAAGGAAGATATGGGTCCTAGGTGTGCTAACTGTTTTTGGGGTATTGCTGTTTCCAAGACGTCCCAGTGGACAGAGCTAGGCAATATATATGATATATATATATATATGATATATATATATAAATATATATATATATTTTATCCACAATAATTTCTACATCTATATCCGTTACTATGACTATATCCATAGAAAAGTATGAGTTCACACAGATACCTGTAATTCCAATCCAACACCACAGGGTTCATTCAAGTTTTCTTCCTTTCCATGTATGTACCTTGGACAATGAGAAATCTGGCTCCCATATCCTTAATATATTTATATATTTACTTATTTGATTAAAACCCTGCATACAACTCATTTCTCACCTTCACCTCACAGTTCTCCAGCTTAGATGCCCTCTTCTCCCAGCTTGGGCTGCAACAACCATGCCAGGCTGTTCTTCCACATGGATGTCCCCTTCATGCTGCTGAGCTCTGACACCCTGTACCATTATGCAGGTACACCCTTACTATTCCTCTATGGCTGTGACTCCTCACACCAGGCCACTCTCCCCACGTGAACACCCTCCTCGGCCCGCTCAGCCTCTGATACTCCATGCCAGGCTGCCCTTCTGTGGGGCTGCCCTCTGCGGTCAGGCTCTGACACTCGAAGCAGGCCATCTCTCCTTTGCAGACACCTTCCTCACCCTGCTTGGGCTGAAACGCCCTGAACTGGGTCGCTATGGCTCCATCCCATTTTTTGCTCGACCTAATGGCTTTAGGACTAAATTGTTCAAGAAGGGAAGGGAAAAAAAATGAAGGAAGGAAATGAAAGGGGGAAGAGGAAGAGCTATTTTTATTGTTTTAGGTAGAAAGTTTCTTAAAGACACATAGCTAAAAGTATTCTAACTGCTTTGGGCTTAGGGAGCATGAGAAATTATATCAGCAACAACTTCTTCAGAACTATTGAACTGCACGTCACCTTGATGTTCTCTGTATATTTTGCTATGTTCCAACTACCACAACTACGACGACTATGCTAAGCTGTTTATATACTGGACGTTTGATTGGTTTCCTCACCAGAATCCATACTACATTTCCTTCTTCCTGAGACCTCCAAATTCCTGGCCACTTAGTTTGGATTGTACTGACTACACACCAAGCTCCACAGGTAGGCACTGATCCTCTTAAGTCAATCAGTTTATCTCATCCTCCAGGCTACTATAATTAGTTCAGAAATGGGCATGGAACTAGGCCTTAGCCAATCAGCACATACCCTTAACCTGGCCACAACGACTGGTCCAAGGGTAGGCACTTCACTAAGCTGGTCCAGAGTGACTTCTGGGAATGCTAGGATACAAATTCTATCTTCTCTTTGGGCTTGAGACAACTATAAGAAGAAAGCCTGAAAGCTGTGTAAGGAACCATTGTGTGGAGCCAGAGTTTGAAACACACCCAGAAAAATCAGAGCCAAAGGAAGAAACTTTATTGTTTGCATTCTATCAGAAAATCTTCACTGCCAAGGGGCAAATCAGATTGTTTTAATTATCTTCCCAGTTGACCTGACAAATGCTCATGCATTCTGCTTCACAGAGTCAGGCACTGTTTATTCCAAAAGGTCTTTTTGCTGTTGGCTATTTAAAACTAGTTGTCCCATCCATGCTCCATGATCTATTCACTACCTAAAAGCAAGTCGGGAATGAAAGATTGTTCTTGACGATACTTTAAACTCTTCTTCATTTACTCTCAGTTATATTTGCATCACCCTGGTTCCTAGGTTTCTGGTCCCACATGTTCATATTAATTGTGACTTCTGGACCCTTCTGTCCGGCACTCCTCCAATCTCCCATTTTGGCTCACTGGACTTTGGCTTCCCAAGCGGATATCAACACTATTTTTGGTTTTACGTTTTGGTCCAAATCCTCTTCTCCATTATATCTATTGAAAAACTCTCTGCTTCAGTTTCCACCTGACAGAATCTTACTATCTGAGCATCCCCTACTCCTTCTTGTAACATTGTAAGATTCAGCACACTGAACAAATGATGGAATTCTCACTCTTTGTCAGGAACTGTATTAAAGATCTTGACAACATATTTTCCCTTGACATAAATATGTTATAATATATGCATAATTAATGCAATTAAAATGTTTATTTTATTTTAAAATTACCACATATATGAGTTCTGTTGGCATGCCTTTATTCTAAAGACTTAGTGTTTTTTTTTAATAATACACAGGAGAACTCAAACTAGAATTAATAAGGATGATTTTATTTTGATTCTTTACATTCCAAAACTATCAGCATTATGTGGACATTTGAGGACCAAGTATTTTCTTGGCTTATTAGAAGGTCAGTTGATAATTCTTAAAATACCTGGTTACTATGGACAAAAAGCCTACTTTTTATGGTTAGTGTCTTAACTTCTAAAATGAAGTACATTTTAAACAGGAATATGTTAAGTTAGTGTCTGAGGACAGTTCCTTTTCTATCCTCAGTCACAGAAACAATTATCAATCCCTTGGAACAAGCCAGGCACTGTGCCAGGTTCTGCAGACACCATGATGAGCAATAAGATGGGCTCCAGGCCCATGCGGAGCTCACACAAATTGTGAAAGACAGATATTAACCAGACTATCACTCCAAAAACATGCAATCACAACACTCCAAAGTTTTCATTAGAATCTTTCCCTTCTGTTTTGTATATGCATGATGTCTTGAGTAAAATACTTAGAAAAATATCTGAACTAGGAGTCTTAATCACAGGCTAGTGAAGAAGCAAGGTGGGAAATGTGGCAAACTGGCAGATGCATGCCCAGTATAAGGGGGCACATTGCCACATGGAAACGTGGGCTTAGTGTTGTCAGAGCTTCATGTTTTCTAGAGAAGCCAGATTCTTAAATGCTGAAAAACAATTTAAAAATTATGGGTCCAAATAAAACAAGTATGAGGATTTGGTCTGCAAGCCACCAGTTTGCAACATATAATATAACAAATGTTGAAGCCTAGGTTTATGATGATCTGATTTTATACAATCAATTCAAGTCTTATGTAATTTCTCCTAAACAAATTCAGGTACTGCTCCTGAGCACCACCTCTCTGTGGAAGGTGTAGCCTACCCAGCAGGCGGTGTTTGATAGTGACATTCAAAGAGTGTTAATTTTCATAAATTTTATTACATTTCATTTTCATATAACATCGATTATTCTCTGCCTCTTCCAATTGTGATAAACTGTACTGTTTAACTACACTACATGCTTTGTTCTACTTTTAAATTCTTGAGTTTTTCATATATATCCTCCAATTATGTCATTTTGTAATATTTATGCCACAAAAAACCTTTATTTGTCACTAACTCTTCTTTGAACTTCTTATGCATTTTTCTTACCATAAACGAATAAAGTTATTCATGATTTAAATCTCATTTGATATTCTATGGTCTGCTTTGAAATTTCTTTAAGCTAAAATCAGCTTTTGTCCTGCCATATAGTGCTTGGACACAACGGGGGGTTGATCGGTAATTTGTTAATATGTCCTTTCTTAAGAAAGTAGTTTCCTGTGAAAAATCCTGTCTTTGCATATAGGCACTCTTTTTTTGGAGAAGAAAAAGAGAGATTCTTAGTTAGCACTTTAATTTTTACAAAAGGCTGTCAACCTTAAAGTCTGCCTATTTGATCTCTAAGGCACAGAATCCATACTCAGTCAATAACTCAGAATAACAGTTCTTTAGGCTCCAGTATCTTCACACGTTTGGGGCTTGACTCTCATCTAGAACCTTGTTGAGAAAAGCAATCCATTCACTCCTCCAGAAATTCTAAGGTTGTTTCTTAGGAATCTTTAGAAAACTGCATAAATGGGCCATGTTGTCTTGGTCTGCTATAAAATTAGTTTTACTGAGTTTCACTTTGGAACAATATCCCTATTCCATCAGGATGTCTGAAAACAAACAGTTTTAGGTAAGCACTATCATATTCACTACAGCTATAATATGGTGGAAAGTGTCTACCACACCACTCAGGAAAAGCTGGTCACAGCCAAAGAGGGTATAATAAAGGTGGCTTAAGCCAAATTTGCAGCCCAAATTTAATAATTATTGTAGCACTCTATTCTTATTTTGTATTGATCTTCATTCTCTACTCTCATTTATAATATTCAAGGTTCTAACTTTTTATCTTACACTTTTATTTTATGGATGTATTCTTATAAGCTGTGTGGCAGAATTTGGCCTTAAAGATTACAAGCAAATAGACGTAACATAGTCATTGACAATTTCCATCTATTTTTCTTTGAAGAATCTGGTACTTTATAAAATTTCCAAGAGATGCTCTCTTAGTACTTTCTCTTTAGGTTATGAGTTCTCTAAATCCAAATATTAGCTTGTTAAGAAGCTTGGAAAAGAGAAATATAACAAACTATTGCCTATGGATGAAATTCAAGAGATGTCATGATGATCTCCTTTCTTTCTCTCTAACAGTATGTTTTTTACCAAATTTGTGAAGTCCAGAATATTATAAATTCTGGAATGTGACTATCAGAACTCCTGCTGGTAGCACTAATTCCAATTTTTTTTTTCAAAAACAGCAAGAAAGATGTAATGAGAAAACTCCCAAGTCATGACAAGAAGATAACAGGGTCATTCAACTTTAACCTCTCCAAAGTTTCACATTTTGGGGCCAGCCCCATGGCACAGTGGTTAAGTTTGGTGTGCTCAGCTTCGGCCGCCCGGGTTCGTGGGTTTGGATCCCAGGCGCAGACCTACACCACTCGTCAGCCATGCTGTGGCGGCAGCCCACATACAAAACAGAGGAAGATTGGCATGGATGTTAGCTCAGGGCTAATCTTCCTCAAGCAAAAAAAAGGGGAAGATTGGCAACAGATGTTAGCTCAAGGCAAATCTTCCTGAGCAAAAAACAAAAAAAAAAAGTTTCACATTTCAATAACTCAACTTCCTAAGAAGGCCTATGAATTTAAAATACAAAACTCTTAAGGAGAAAAAAAATAATAAGAGAGATGGCTTCCTTGTCAACTTAAATAGTAAATTGTCAGATGGCACAAAATGCCATTTTAAGTCACTTCAATAGAAACTTAACAAGATTGAAAGGTATAGTCACAACTAACCTACTGGTGAGGCTCATTTTATAATTCAGAATTGGGTAATGGAGACCTACCTGCCAAGTCTGGTGAGAGTGTGAGAAGGACACCTGCCTAAATAGGTGAAAGAAAACTCTTCGAGGAAATTAAAGTGGAATAAATATGACCTAGGAGATTTGAATAACCAGTTGGCCAAACTTAAACCTTTTGTCAACCCTTGTTTTAACTCGCTTTGTATATCGTGGCATTAATCTTGCACCTTTCCCTGTCAAGTTATATATTAAAATATGAGCATTTTATATTGGGAACTCCATGATTGAAACCTTAAGGTGAAATTTAAAAATATAGTTGAAATAGAATGTTGGAAGGAAGCAATCCAGTTGTGACAGGTCTTTCTGAATTTAAAAATCTTCTATTATTCTAATGGTGCTCTAATTTATTCTTTCTTTCTCTGCATCTATTTTTTTCAACAGCACTATGCCAACAAATGAATTTTAAATTAATTAATTTACCTTGTCTGTCACCTAAGAAATCAGGCCAGAATTTTATTAAGAAATGGTATTTTTATAAAAAAAATTTACAAGAACTTTTTTTACTGTGAATATTTTCATGAACTCTATAAAGTTAATAACATTTTTTATTTATCCATTAAAAGCGTTTTGTGTGTCTATTGAGTTTGCTCACTTTTCTTACATACATCTTAGCCAAAATCTTGTTTTAAACAGGTAGTGAAAAATACACTTTTATTAGCCAAAATCTCCTCAGTTCTATGAATAAAAAACTTAAACAGAAGGTTAAATCTGATTTCCAACCATTTCCCAACAGCAATCATGTGTATTCAATTGGGAGAAGAAGGAAATTCTTAACAGCTTCGAATTGACTCATGTACTATATTCCCTGCTTACAATGAAATGACACCAGCATTGTACTGAGTGGTATGTCAGGGTGGAAATGGACTATAATTTCCTCAAGAGAAGAGAATATTTTTTAACCAAATGTCCAATGCTCTAATGAAATTTTGAATTTTAACATATTTTTTGCATGAAATAACTCTATTCCTCTAAATACAGGTGTTTTCAAAGCTCACATGAACAATATTTTTCATAAGATAAATAAACAAGAGATTGAGTCAATAAATGAATGAATGAATGAGTAAATGAAACTGAACTTGGGAGGAAACTCATATTAGAGGACATCTGAAGCTTAAGATATTCATGTTTTCTTACCTATGTTTATATAGCATTTAACTTTTGGAGTTAAATTTACATAAAATTAACTACCTGTGAAAATAAATACTTCCATAATGTGTTACAGAAGACTAGGAAAATTGCTTCTCTGAATAATTTTTCTGATAAGGTTAAGTTGTCCACAATCTACTTTAATCATGTGAAATATAAAATCAAAAAGCACATTTGGAAGAAGAGATGAGGATATGATCATGTGTGATTAATATTTTCATTATTACATTTTTCTGTATTTTTCAAATACTTCAACAGTAAGAACATATTTTTGTTGTATGAAAAAAAATTTAAAACTTTAAATGTTACTGAATAATTACAGTAGGAAGAGTCCCTGATAAACAAATGTCCTGCCATAAAAATAGTCAGAAATAGCCTGAGGCCCCTGATCCCCAAATAGTTCTGGAAATTATCCTTCTCTCCTTTTTCTTCTTGCTTCTGTCAATTGATTGCTGCTTGGGATTAGCCTTCTTTTCCAGTGTTTTCCCTATTTATTATCCATAAATCTGGTTCAGAATGACATCCTCAAAGGTAAAACCAGCAAAAGTGAAAGAGAACAAGGAAGACTGTGAACACTTGTTTCTGCCCCTCCTGCCCCAAGGCCATGCTCCCTGGCTCCTTTCACAACACTGTTGTGGTCCAGGTGAGGCCTCATCTTTAAAGTAATTTTTAGGATACATACAACTTAGAGTAGCCTGCATCTAGTTTTCCTCTCAGTTCTAGAATGTTCTGCCTTTGGTAAACATATCCCTCTATTAGCATTTTTTGTGCTTTTGTTCTTCAATATAAAATAAGGAAACCAAAAGCTTAAAAAGCAGAAAGCAGGGAGGTAAAGGAGAGAGTCATTTTACCTCCTGTAATTTTCCCTTTTGCCGTTTGTAGTAAAACCTTTAATAAACCTTAAAGGACTGTATATTGCACTGTGTGTTATGTTCAGGGAAAGTAGCATAAAGGAGAAATCATAAGGAGTAATTATTGTGCACTTGATCAGGGATATTAGAAACCCTGTCTGAAGTAAGAAGACATCAGTTAAAAAAGGAAAAAATCAAAAGGCAACAAGTAATGCCTTGCAAGCCCCTCTATTCAACGAGGCACTCTTGTAGGTACCAGAGATAGAGCAGAGGTCTGTGGTTATCCTTTTTTTCTTCTAATGTTTGGGTAAATAAGTTCAATTCTGAGAGAATGAGAAGGAAGCCTAATTTGGGCCACAGATCAGGTTGAATTCTCTAATCAAGATTCAGCAATAGGAAAGCTGCTATTTTGACACTATCTGACTCCTATGTCTACATCTCAATCTGTTCCATATTGGAGGTGGAGGCAGAAGTGATTCAAGTCCCGTTAGTAGATAAGATGGACTTTTTGTCTGCCCTGGAGGAGCTTAAATTTTAGTCTTCGTGAAGAAAAGAGTTAATCAAACAATTATTTGCACAAGCAAAACTTTAGTCATAATTAGGATGAATGCCACAGAGATTCTATGGGAGCGTCTACCAAGAGGACCTGACTGAGTCTGGAACGTCAGGGAAGGCTTTCTTGAGGAAGGGATCTCTGAGCTTAACTCAGAAAGATGAGTCGTTGAGGCTACCCAGGTAAAGGGAGGGAGGGAGGGGAGTGAGCAAGCCAGGCAAAGGGCAGGACTCAGGCAAAAGGAGCATGGCACAATCATTGCTTAGAGAAGTCCGTCTGGTTGATGTGTGAAAGAGTAAATGACAGTGACGTAGACAGGGGCTTTCTTCTTCATCTCCAGAACAATGGGAAGCCTTCAAACGATTTTAAGCCAGAATCAGATTTTTGTGTTTTAAACGAATCAGAAAGGCTACAGTGAAGAGAATGTTTCGAAAGGGTGCAAAAATAGACACGAAGAAAGCTTCTAGGAGATCATTATAATAGCCAAGGGGCCCCATGATTCTCTCATCCCTCACCAGTAGCCTGGAGCTCCAGGAGCTCCCAGCCCACTGTCTAGTGAGACGGAGAGGATATGTCCTTATTCCAGCTGTACTGTGGAGTTTTGCCCTTGGTATATCTGGCAGGGAATATGACTGCACATTTCCAATAGAACTAATGCCAACTAGTTCCTCTCATACCATCAGCATTGTCGTGTGCCCCCAATTCACAATAGCTAAAATGGATTTTTGAAGGCTACTTGGAGAAAGCAATCACCTTTTTCATATTTTTCTTGAACCTATTTTCTATTTACTCCCCAGGATGAACATACTCATTCTTCTTCTAACTGGGAGTTGCCAATGCCTGGCATTTCTTTATTTTTAACTCTGACCTTTCCTCTTTACCCCAGGCAAATATTTTTAACTGACTCCTTATATCTAATGTTCACTGGATAGTCTGAGGGTATCTCAAACTCAATATTTGTAATACTGTATTTGTTTTCCAATCCACTTTGAATTCCACATCTCATTAATGGCTAGAAATCCCAAAGTAATGTCACCATCTATCACTCGTTTAAACATTAACAAAGTTCACCTTAGAAATACCTCAAATTTGATTCCTACCTCTCCAATAATAATATATTTTTATTATATTAACTGATAATATAATATTAAGTGATAATATAAAGTGCCCAGCACAGGTGCTTAATATGTGTCTGGCACCTGTGCTGGGCACTTTATATTATCACTTAATCCTCATGATGGTCCTATGCTATTGTTGTCGTTACATGCTGTTAAGACGGCTCCGACTCCTGGGAACCCTATGAATGAGTGATGTCCATAATCCTATGCTATTATTATCCCAATATTCAGAGGAAATCAAGACTTTAGAGAGGTTATATTATGTTGTGTCCAAACTCATGGGTACCAAATATAAGGTCCTTCATAATTTGATGCTACCTTATCTTTTCAAGTTCATCTCTCACAATCCATCCAGGTTCTACAATCCAGTGATGATGAGCCTCTTGACTATTTGCTAAATATGCCATGCTCTTCAGTGCCTCTGAACTAAGTTATTTCTGACTCAGTTTTCTTGGTCAATCTTAAGTACTAGCTCCTTTATCAAATCTCTGAGTTTCCTGCAACTCTCCTATCCATCTCCACAGTTCTTTATCCAAGTTTCTATCCTACCACTCATCTCATGCTGTGATTATTTGTTTATATGTATTTCTTACTCAGGAGAGTTTTAGTTCTCCAGGTGTGGAAAAATATATTATGCATCTGTGTAAATTTAGAGTCCAGAACAGTGCCTGAAAGGTGGCAGGAATTCTGTGACTTTTAACTGAAAGAATGGTGCTAGCTAACTTTTACCCCCAGACATTGTGCTAAGTTCTCATACACATTATTCATTATCCTCACAACAACCCTATGAAATAGATACAGTTATCATCCCCATTTCACACATAAACTGAGAGTCAGAGAGGTTAAGTGACTGTCACAGAGATTATAAATTGTCCCCAATATCCATTCTCCAATTTCCTCTCATGGAATTAGAATCCTCAATTTTCAGGCAGCCTTATGGCCATCCAGAACAAAGGCTTTATTTCTTTTCAGGCTTCTAACTAGATAGGTCTTGTGACTAAAGTCCAAATCCTGGCTGTGCTATTAGAAGGAAGAAGGTATCTACCCTCTGTGTTTTCCTTCTTTCCTTTCGGCTGGACTGAGAATACATGGGTGAGTTATCTTGGACCACACAGAGAAGGGCAACACTCTAAAGAGGGCAGAGAAATATGAAAAGTCAGTCTGGGCCCCTGAAGATCTCATAGGGCAGATCTATTCTGATAGATTATTTCCAAAGAAGGCTCTAATAATTCTTCCCATTCTGCAAGTAACTTTGCCATCCCTATCATCAAGAAGTATTTTCTCTCCCTTTAAATCTGGGCTGACCCTGTGACTTGCTTTAGCCAACAGAATGCAACAGAAATGACACTGTGACTTTTAGGCCTAGACCGTAAGAGGCCTTGTAGCCTCTGTTCTCACCTTCTTGGAAGCCAGCAGCCACATCCAGAAGTTCACGCTAGACTACCAAATGATGAGAGACCACATGAAGAGAGAGAGGTCACCTGTAGGAGAACCAAGTGGCTGCAGCTGCAGCCAACACGAAGGCAAGAGACATATGACTTAGGACATCTTGGATGTTCGAGACTCACTGGAGTCAGCCCAGCTGATATGACGTGAAGCAGAGATAAACCTTCCTCGTTGAGCCCTGCCCAAATTCCTGACCCTCGAGTCAATAGCTTTTTTTAAGCCCCAGAGTTTCGAGGCACTTTGTCACAAAGCAATACAACTAAAACAAACACTATGCCAGTTGGGCTTTTATGAAAAGAAATTTCTATACTCTAATCAGCCACTGTCATTTTGTGTCTCTGGGACATGAGTGGAGCCTATACTCTGGCTACTACAGTAATTAAACCGAGTTCCCACAGTAAGTGGCTAAAAGAGGATTTGAAGCAACACAGGTGAGCTCTTGAGCCCAGGTTGTAAACCACAGAATTATACTCTCTAGGAGGGAAGGAGAGGAAGAGACACATTTATTTACGGGAAAACACATATTTTGTGCCAAACAACCAACGAAATATCCTCTATCATAAGGTAAAGACTGATTTGATGCTCCTTAAGGATAATACATAAACTGACATTATAAGCTTCCTATTTGACTGATAGATAAAACCTACACTCTAGTTTCAACCTTTATTAATATTTTTCTACAAAAATCATACCATTCCAAGAAGTCAGCGATGCCCACTAAAGCATAAAAAATAACTTTTCTGCATTTCTACCTTATAAACGCCTTGCATGCTCTGCTACCTGCCTGGAATGCCCTCCTGCTAGTTCACCGCAGTTCCTTTTCCACATTTTCACTCAACTACTCCCTCCTCTGAGGAAACTCTCCAGAGCAACCCAATCCCAATGAACTTCTACAGCACCTGCCGCCAATCCCATCCATTTGCCAGATCAGATATAGGGTCCTGTATTGTTAGTGTTTTATACATTAATCCAGTCCAAAGCTGCTTATACGCCGCCCATGTGCGATGCATTATCTCAGGGGCTAGAGGGAATTACAAATAAGGGTAAGGCACCATCCCTTCAACCGAGAAGTCACAGTGCAGTAGAGGAGATAAATAATAGTACACAAATGATTACAAGTCAAACTAGTAAACAGTGAGTCCCAAAAAGAAGGCCACTAGAATTTCTTAAGCCCACCTGATGGAAGCATCATGTATGTCTGTTCCCCTCCTATTAAATTATAAGCTTCTTTTTTCTTTTAATTAATTAATTATTTTTTTTCCCCCAAAGCCCCAGTAGATAGTTGTATGTCATAGTTGTACATCCTTCTAGTTGCTGTATGTGGGACGCGGCCTCAGCATGGCCGGAGAAGCGGTGCGTCGGTGCGCACCCAGCATCCGAACCCGGGCCGCCAGCAGCGGAGCGCGTGCACTTAACCGCTAAGCCACGAGCCGGCCCAATTATAAGCTTCTTAGAGCACAAATCTTATACGTTTTTGGGTTCTTCACAGCCTCTAATTGACCATTTTGCCCGTTTTGCCCATTTTGTGAATATCCAATAAATACTAAGGTATTTTCTTGATTCATTTAAGGAACACAAACAATGAACTCTTAGAAAATGGTAATTGCCTTAAGTCTCACATTATTTTGAATACCTGAGGAAAAATTAATGAAGTTTTACTTTATTGAGCCTAAAAATATATCAACAAATTAAATAATATTACAACAAACTCCAGGAGATTGTCTCAATACTTTTATTTTATCAGAACTGTGTGTGACATATGAAATTTGAACAAATAATCCATCACCTTAAATTTATAAGTTGTTCTGCAAATATTATTTTAACAGTATTTGTTGTAATCAAAATTTGCCTGGTGTACAAAAGGACTATATATTACGTATAATTATATTTTCTAGACTAATTATTCTGTTGAGGATTATGAAATGTCAAATGAAAAGGTTACATCCCTGAAATAATTTTTATCTAAATCTAAAGGATTTTTTTCTTTAGAACAAAAGGAAATTGTGTTCGATGAAATGCAGAAACTGAGGAAAATGGGAAGATCAGTGGATGAGAAGATCACACAGCCTTTACAAGGCAATGAGAAAAAAGCGTGCTTTTGCAGTTCCAAGTTTAAACTCTTGGGCTCTGCTCTTTTGGACAAGCTACTTGAACTTCTCAACTTCAGTTTTCTAGATGTAATGGATAGAAGGGTGTCTATCTTACACAGATACAGTAAAGCATAAATGAACAACATATGAAAAGCGGTAGCACAGTGCCTCCCATACAGCAGGCACGCAAACAATAGCTACAGTTGTTATTTGTATATTGTGTACTTGGACAAGTCTAATATCTTGATGGACCACTCTTTTCTTTTACAAGAAAAGAAGACTGACTTTGACTGGAGCATACTAGTGTTTTAAATTCAACAACTTGCGGGGCCGGCCCAGTAGCGCAAGTGGTTAAGTGTGCACGCTCCGCTGCTGGCGGCCCGGGGTTCGAAGGCTCGGATCCCGGGCGCGCACCGACGCACCGCTTGTCAAGCCATGCTGCGGCGGCGTCCCATATAAAGTGGAGGAAGATGGGCACGGATATTAGTCCAGGGCCAGTCTTCCTCAGCAAAAAAAGAGGAGGACTGGCAGATGTTAGCTCAGGGCTGATCTCCCTTACAAATAAATAAATAAATTCAACAACTTGCGAATTTCTAAAAAAAGAAGAAAAGAAAACTGAGAACAACACTGGGTTGCCAACCTTTTATTTTTCATTTTTCCAGGTAAGGAAAGCAATGATTGAAAGAGCATTCCCTTTGGAGAATTTTTTTTTCTGGTCACAAGCCACTTTGTTACGGTTGGCATTTGCCCACAGGCTGTGTTTGGGGACCACTGGATTAAACACTGTTCTGTAGCTCAGGGGTTTTTTTGCAACTTGAAAATTGTTTAATTCTATGATTCCATGCCAGCCTGATTACAGAGATGTGCACAGATTACACAGATAAATCCTTGAATGCCAATTTAAAAAAATAAAATTCACTTATAACTGAGACATAAAAGAAAGAGCATAGAAAAGATGTTCAAGATCTACAGAGCGAATTTAAATATGTTGAGCAATCTAGATATCTAGTCCCTTCCTTTACAACTTAAGACAAGTATCTGCTTTTTGAAAACATATTAACCTTGTTTTATTTACATATAGAAAAAAAGTTAATAGTGGAATGATTATGGGCTTTGGAATTAAATGGAATTGGCTGTAAATCCCCAGTTCACTAGTCACTAATTTTTTGAGAAGTTGCCCAAGCTCTTAACTTTTCAGAGCATCTGTATTCTTTTGGGGAAATTGATCACAAATATCTCAAGGGCAGTTGTGAAGCGTAAAATGAGAAAAAGAGCACTATTGAGTCAGTGCTTGGTAAAAAGTATTCATTTAAAATGCATGTCTTTCTCCCATTTTCTTTTCTGGTTTGCCCAGGAGATGCTCTGTTTACATTTGTTGTCCCAGCCTAATTATTAATAGCTGCCTTTCACATTCATAAGTGTACAAGTTTGGATGAAAATTTATACGGTCACTCTATTTATGAAAAAATCCTCCCCATTATGTGTTCTTTTTGGACTTACCCTAATTCCTAGGCCAAGGCTTTTCAAACAGTTGTATAAAAAATATAAGGATTTAGTGAATATCCAGAATTTGTAAGAGTGGAGAACAGAACAGTATAGTTAGGTTGCCAGGGGATCATATCCTTCATCTACCATTTACCAGCTATATTACTATGGTCAAGTTGTTTAACCTTTCTGAGTATTGGTTTTTCAACCTTCATCTAAATTGGTAACACAAAGATTAAAGGAGATAATAAAGCACTTAGTAAAATACATGATACACAGTAAATGTTCAATATGTGATATTATATTCTTATTTTAAAACAAATGTTTTCCTACATTAATGGAAGAAGTATGCATTCATACAACATTTCTGGGGCACATGTGTATGCATATAAAAATACTTAAAATAGGAATACTTTTTGATTCCCTCAAAAAGCTCTTCTAGAATTATATCAAGGAAATAATCATGGATATGGCAATTATTTACATATAAGAACATTCATCTCAGTGTAGTTTTCCTTTAAAACATTTTTTACAGCTGTGTTTAGATGTAATTGATGCCTAATAAACTACACATAAAGTTTACAATTTGTTGAGTTTTGACATATGTATATACTCCTGAAACTATCAACACAAGCAAGATAATGAATATCCACCACCCCTAAAAGTTTCCACTCGTCCCTTGTAGTCCATTCCTTTCCTTCCCCTTCCTGGCCTCAGACAAGCCTCAATGTAGTTTTTAATCACAAAAGAACAGACAATGTAAAAGTCAAAATGGAGCACTAGATGAGTAAATTTACATTAATATTGGATGGTGATACACTATTGGTGGTTAAAGGCATGCATTTTGGAGTTGGTGGCTCCAATTCAAATCTTTATTCTGTCTCTTAGTACCTGTTTCGGTAACAGTCTCTCTGAGCCTCAATTTCTATATCACTAAAATAGAAATAATGTCTACCTCAGAGAAGAAATGACCTAAAGTATTCACAGGACTTAGTAGAGAATTCATTTTGGCACCTACTTAGGACTCAATAAATGGTAGTTATTATTGGGTACCAATAAGAAAATGAGGTGTAGAATATTTAATGAGTTGGGAAAATGTTCACGACTAAGTGATAAAGCAAGTTATTAATTAGAGTACTACCATACTTTAATTTTTAAAAACTGTAAATATATAGATTCACAGAAAAGAACATGTGTGTAGAGACACCAATATGTCAACATCGATTATTACTAATGATTCCTATTTTCTTTATTTTTTTTCAGTATTGTCTATGTTCCACAATAAATATATTCTCACTTTGGTAATCAGATAAAAATACAGATACTTTACATAAAAAATACTAAGTATGAATTTCATTCATTCATTTAGTATTCAAACATTTACTTAGTACTTACTACATACTAGACACTGTGGGGCATTGGGGTTAGAAAATTAAAGTAACAAAATATTTACTCTCAGGAGAGAAAAAGGCACTAATCACACTACAGTTTTTTTGTTTTTATTTATCATTTTCATTTTATTAACAGAACAGCTTTGACCAAGAGGAATTAAGTGGCAGGTTACAGGCTGTAACAAATCTAGAAACAAAACATCTAGAATCCAAGATTCATGGTTTATTTTTCCACTTCTAAAAACATATATCCTTTACATCAAATATAATTTATCTGCATATGTTTCTTTTACTTCTTAAAATAATTTTTCTTTCTTTTTATTCTTTATTTATGCTAGTAAGTGTTACATTAACATCTCTGTCTGCATCATCTACCTTAAATTAGAAGTACTAAGTGGAAAGGAAATATGTCTATTTAACACTTTTATTTTGCATCCTAAACAACTGGTAATCTAATCACATTTCATAAGAACAACTCTGGGATAGAGAATTTCAAGCCTGTATTTCAGCTTGGCTATAAAATAACCAAGGATTCTTCTCAAGCAATGTAAGACAGTCAATTCACACTCAATTCTTTCACTAACATAAAAACCATCTCCCAATGTGTAATTTCTTCAGCTTAAAATTCTTTTCTATTTAAGACAAAATTAACATTGGTCACAGGTACCAACAAATATGTACATTAATTAGACATAAAAGCAATGAAAATGGAATCAATGAATGTGAAGAAAACTTAAAAATATTTAAAAGAACCACAAATTTAGATTATTGTTATTAATAAAACATATCTTTTGTATTATAGAAAAATAACACAAATCCAAACTTGTTATTAAGTATTTCAAACACACAGGAACTCTAAGAATTACTGCATTTGAGCCTCCTGCACTACCATTTTGATTTTGCCATTGGTTCAGTTAGAACGTCCAGGTTCTCTTGCTTAAATGTTATGGTAAATTGCTAATGCCTGACAACAAGCAGCACTTCGCCAGGCTCAGACCACGTTGATATGCTAATGATCCATAATGAGGCCACCAGACATCAATTACATAAATGAGACTAGGAACAGGGCCAACACAGGTACACTCTACTAATTTGTTCATCTCTCTTGGCCAAAAGCCAACTGCATGACAAGTGAATGCCCCTAAAGCCATTGGGGCACGACTCCTTCGCTTCAGAGAAGGATTGGACATTGCATACCTGTGTGATCTCTATCTGTCTAAGGACACTTTAATGAATCATACAAGTACACCTAATGAGAATACATCTGAAGGGTCAGTAAATTCACATACTAGGAAGAGTACAAGGTAATAAAGAAAAGTTAAAAGTAGAAAAAAAATGTCTGAGACTGACATAAAACTTAACCAAATTTCTAAAGCACAGAGAGGAACAACACAAAAACCATCATTCTTTTCCAATATTTTGAATTTTGAACAAGTACAACTCAATATCATTAATAGATTTATTAAAATTGGGTTTAATCAGAACATTAGACACTTTTTCTTTACTCTCATAATGTATTTTTATGTGTGATATACTACCAACCTCAAGCCAAAATGTTTTCCGTTAGGACACATCTTCTAGTTTTTAACAGAAATGAGCAGGGAAATATAATTCCTTGAATATGATTTTTTGTTTTTTGGGTTTTCTTTGAATATGATTTTTTGACAAACATAAAGACAAGTAATGAATGATACCTATGTATAGAATAGAAGCAATTAACAGTGTAATGAAATTAATATATAATAAATACAATAAAATTTCATGTGTTGTACAATGCCTTAGAAATCAATTGATAGGGGTTTAAACAAAAGGATGCAAAATTTCTATATATCAGAATCATATAGGGAAAAACTCTATTCTGATAAGTTTTTGATATGATATGGTAACTATTAAAATAGTTTATTGGTTATTTTTGGCTACTATGGCAGTCATTAAGGAGGGAGACACTATGTGAACATCAAGCCATTTATTAGGACCGTCATGTCCTTTTTTTGGCAGTGCCCAAGCCAGACCAGCTTATTCTCAGCAGGAAGAGGAACACAAGAAGGTGCAGGTGCTGGTAGACACGGCTTCAGCTGTCAGTGCTGCAGAAATGTTCAGTCTACAGACAAATCACGGTATTTGAGAGGCTTAACAACAACAGATTTCAGACCAGATAAGCAGCAGCACAGGCACTCTAGATGGGCGCAGGTTGCTTTACAAGAGTCAGGGACTGGGGAAGGAGAATAGTCCAAGTTTACAAAGTCAATAGACTAGAACTTCTCACCTCACTAATCATCCTTTGGTTTACATTTCTGCTTTAGTCTTCAGACCTGACTCTTGTTAATGCTTTCCCACCTGCCATCTTAGCACTTCTCACTTCAGATACTTTTTCTGACTCGGGTGCTGACCAACATCCTTGACCAGCCCCCAGCCCCACCCCAAGTCCTCTAGCATCCTGGGACATCTTTTTTCAGGACATGGTGGATCTGGTTTCCACTTGTAAACTATGTCCTCTCTCAGCACAGAACTCCATCTTTATGGCACTTCTAGGTCTCTAATGCTTTCAAAAGATGATTTTTTTAGAGAAACTCTTAGTTATCAGACCTTTGTATTCAATTAAGTCATTTCATGGGTGGCTCTTAGGTGAAGGAGAGTAAGTAGTATTATCAAAATACAAAATACAAAAGGCTATCAAAGCCTTCTTGTCAAAGGAAGGAGACAGGTGAACCATCTTTATGACATCATATTGTATAGTGGTTAAAAGTAGGAACTGTGGCATGAGCCAGTCTGCATTTGAACCTTGAATTTACCACCAACTAGCTATTAACCTTGGACAAGTATTTAATCTCTCTATGCCTCAGACAATATCATCATCCACCTAAAAGGGCCGTTGTGAGAATGTAATTTTAAAAATGCCTATAAAGCATTTAGTGTATTGCCTGACCACAGTACATGCTGCATATATGCTAGTGGTTAGTGATAGAAGTGGTGGCATTTATAATAAGGAAGCCTGTTCCAGGTGGATTGTGCAGGACTGCTGGCATATGAATGACCCCTCCACCTGGGCAAGGAGCACCAATGTCACGATTCATCCCCTTTGCTGTGGTAGGTTAAAGATGGCAACAATTTCTTGTCTACTCTTCCTATTGTGAGATGGAATCTAATTCTCCTCTTCTTTAAAATGGACTGGCCTTACTGATGTGCTAGACAAATAGAATGTGATGGAAGTAATGTTCTTGTACTTCCGCGGCTAGATCATAGGCTTGTAGTTCCTGCCTGGGAACACTCTTTGAAACACTTGTTGCCAAGCTGTGAGGAAACCCAAGCAACTCACATTGAGAGGAACCAAAGCCCTCTGCTGACAGCCCTGGCTGAATTCCAAGCCAGCAGCCAGCACCAACCTGCCAGCCTTCTGCGTGAGCTATCCTACAGGTGACTTGATCCTACAGGTTCAGTCTAGCAGCCCCATCTGCAGCCACACAGAGGAGAGACAAGCATTCCAGCTGAGCCCTGCCAAAAAATAGCCCTGCAATTATTTTGCAAAATAAATGATTGTTGCTATTTTAAGCCACTAAGTTTTCGGGTGGCTTGTTACCCAGCAATAGATAACTGAAAAGTTTATCAGAGTGGTCTAGTCACCAATGACATCAGAGTTCTGTTTATTGGCACCTAATTTATTTTGGCACAATGCCACCCAGACAACAGAGGTTGGGAGAATGCACCACTGTTGAAGCTACATATGTGTCTGTTCACTAGCCCCCAGGCTGGCCCTTCTACTAGTCTGCTCAGTCCCCCTTATGAGTCCCCTCAGAGACTAAAGATTTTTTTGAATGGTAGAAGGATTTACACCCACTGTCCTGCCACCCTTCTTCAGGCTAACACCCATGGTTGACACTCTGACTATGATCAGCGTGGCCTCCAAAACTGGACCTACATATTAGCTATTAAAATTATTGTAATGCTATTCTTCACAGTGATTACAAACTACCTAAAATTATCTATATTCTCAAATGGTGCTCTCTTTCAAATAATGAATTTTAAGTATGGAGACATTTGTTTAGTTTTAAAAATAAAGCCATATATATCAGTCAGTAGATTTTAAAATAGTGTTACCAGTTTCTGTTCTCCCTGTTCTGAAGTACTTAATTTTGTTTTCAAATTCCATATGCTGTAGAGTACTATCCAACGTGTATAATTTAGTTCAATCAGAAATTTATACTGTAAATAAAACAGGTTTCATAAGTCACTTCAGACTAGTGAGGGTATCATCACAACTAAAAATAATAATTAAAAATTAATGAAAATAATTAGCATGCCTTTCAGCTTTTAAAATCAGACAGATGTTTTACTAACAGTTATAAAAACTGGAACAGTACTTGCCCTTAGGCCCAAACAAATTTCACTAATTTCAGCGTAATGCCTAATTTTTAAGAAAACCAGATATCTTCTTTGGCCAAAGCCAGCCAAAATAATTTTAATTTTCACTAGTTATGTTTAGAATTGCACATATATAACATATATTATATAAATGGCAATTGTATTGTAGTGCTTCTTAAGTCATCTTTCTCTCAGAGATATTCTTGTACTCTCTAGAAGGGGGTGAAGTTTCATGGTTTTAGAAGGGAAATGCTGGTTTGAAAGCAATGGAATTATATTATTACTAATATATTAATTATATTAATTGACATAATTGCAAAGTAGTGTTAGTGCATCAATGAGGATGAGAGAATAGTGATGGGCATGTCTGTTGTAGGGATAAAAAGTTTGGATATAGGGCTCAGTGGAAATGGCTTTCAACAATGTAAAGACCTATGATGGTGCAGAGATGTAACTGTGTGTATTCGAAAGCACTAATTTTAAGACTCTGTTTGTTTCATAGTTCATAGCTCTATTAATCAGACTAGAATATTTAGTAACGTGCTAATAGTTATATTGACAAATCCTGGTACAATCCTGAAAGCAAGGGTATCCGACTGGAGGGGCTGCAACAGCGATTCTTCCGTGGCAGAGAATCCCTGACTGATGATATATAGAAATGCTGGGCTTTTTAGAAGTCTCAAACTCATGTCTCAAAGACCAAATTTAGTTTGCAGAAGTGTTTTCATTGATAATGACAGTATACAGGACATTTTAAAACAACTGAATTTGAATACCTTTAGAAAGGGCCTGTAATCTTGTGTTTGTCTCTCTCCATCACTTCACAATTTATTGGCAAAAGCCTATTTTATTCAATTGTGGGCTTTGCTTGGCTCCCAAAAGCATATGAGTTTAAAACTTCTGAACTATGTTTGTAAGTCCTATTATCTAAAAGTATTCATTTAGATGTGATATAAAACACACACACACAAGCACACACTATATTGTAAGTTAGCCCGTGCACAAAGTACACGCTCTACATATTGAAAGAGAGGGAAAACAATCAAAATAGTTAAGTGGAATTTGTTTCCCTATTCTAATAACGGACCTGGTCATTTGAATTCCTTAATATCCAATCTTAACAAAATGCTAATAATGCTTTAAAGGCAGTAGTATAATTCCCCTGAATCAACTAAACTCTAATTTTACTAAAAAAATAATCTAATAGGAATGAGAGGTAATATGTATAACATATCTTACAAATGGCATCTAAGACAAAACAAAATTACAATTATCTTCATTTCATGACGCAATAATTGTTGCCAGGAAAAGAAAATAAGGATGTGACAGCTTAAAAGTCTATCAACTGAAAATGTGTAACTATTGCTGCTGAGAAATTTCATAACACAATCTCCATTCACCTTCCCAAACAAACAACAGACTGTGCTTCAAATACGCTGCAAGACTATCAGGGAATTATCTTCTTTGTTTTGATTTGTTTAAAGCCAGTGTGGTTCAGTGACAAACATTCCTCTTCTCTTTCTATATATATAAATGTAGGCTTTTTAGTTAAAACAAAAACAAAACAAAACAAAAAAAAAAAGGAAAAGATAAATTCCTATTTGTTATGTTTAGGTGAACTAACACGCACTGTAAAATAAAAACAAAGGCAAAATGTGCCATTTTAGTATATTAATTATGATCTATCATTTACTCTATGTTTAGAACACACAAGGGAAAAATAACATTTGTACCTACAGGTATTCTAATGAGATGAGACATGAAGCTTTTGAAATAAACCTCAAACAGCTATTAGCAAGCCTTATTACTGTTTAGTAGCTTCGATCACACAGTCATTTAGTCACAAATCTGTGGCTATAGACCAAATCCATACAGACTTCTAAAAGGACATAAACACCTCAAGGGACAAAAAAGATGCCTGGAAAACCTCCCTTGAGCGGGAGTTCAACTACTTCCCTTGGCAGTTTGCACACGTTTTCCAGCATGAATTTCACTTATTTAAACAGGTGAAAGTAATTAGATTTTTAAATGATTGTATTGTCAATGGGTCTGCACTCTGACAGAAGAATTCATACTGACTGTAAAAACCCTTAAACTCATAAAAATAGGAATTTCGGGAAAAATGATTAGTAGCACGTTCCTAAATTGCCACAAAAAAAACCCTGAAGAATTAAATAGATCTCTTTTTTTGTATGGCATGTCAAATAACCATTGAATGTAAATATAGAATCGTTTTTTTGGAAATCAGGTATGAGAGGTACTAAGCAGTTTCTATAGAGAAATTTTGAAACCATATTAAAAAAAGAGAAATCTACACGATAGTGGCTATCAGTCGTACTGCGCTATAACTTATTGTAAAAATTAGATTGAAACAACTTAAAATTTCAGTAAAGGGCTATTGTCAGACCTAGTGGTCTGAAAATGGTCTTTTAGAGATCTAAAGAGATTAATCTTCTCTAAACACAGAAGTCATTTCAATGTAAAAAATTACACAATGAAAACCGCAGAGCTTTAATTTCTGAAAAGCCCAGATAATTATATATTCCATGGCTCTCAGACTTCCTTACCAATAGTGGTACTCAGTTTTAACATTTGTATTTTACATTTTGTATTAGAATCAAAACTCTGAATAGGTTTAAAAGAGCCATTTTGAGTCTAACAGAAATTCACTGTGTACATTCTATAATCCACTTGTTCTAAAACTAAGGTTTTGGTATACGCTGATTAATTAGGCTGAAAGAATAAAATAGGTTTCTACTGTATGAAATTAAACTCACCATTTTTAAAATAGAATGCATACAATTATGCTAAGGTTGCCTCTTATGAAATGTCTGAGATGACCAAATGAAATGTATACTGCTTTTAAAGGAAAAGTGAGACTTGGTTTGTTAAGTTGTAATTTTTAAATATATGTAATGCTATTTTGTATGACAGCCTGCAGAAATAAAAAAAATTAAAAGTGGATCCTAGCTATGTTCATATTAATTACATGATACAGCATGATTAGATGGGAGTAATTATTGTATGCTGAAGTAAACTGAGTTTGAAAGCTTACTCAACATTATTAAGCGCCCTTTTTGAAAGTAGTGAATAGCTTAATTTAATTTGTGCTGGTTAAAGCACACAGACTTCCAAATACCAAGACAATACTAAATTTACTCTTTTACCCAAATCATACTAATAAATGTAGGGGAAGAGACGTATGAATGGCACTAGCCAAAAATTATGGCTTGATTTAATATTTTTTCACAATTAATATTCATCACAGACTGATTTATTCTCATGAAAATCATCAATGTTCATGTGATTTTTGCCTATGGCCTTAAAAACTAAACAAGACTTTTTTACAAATCCAAAATGTCCTTAAAAGCTATGAAATTTAAAATGAAAAAAAAACCTAGATTGCATGAAAACAAAATGTGAAATATTTGTCAAATATAGTTATAAAACTTTAAGCTAATAAATATTAAAGCTGGAAGATATTTTATCTATTAAATAAAAGTGAGATTTTTCTGTAATTAAGATTAATGACAGACTACATATCTACAATTCAATTGAATAAAAACAACCATGTGTTGTCCATTAGAGAGGCATTTGCTCAGGGTTATTTTCCTAGCTATGGTGATGAATTTGCACCAATCCATCTACACAGTCTCACCCAGTTCTCCTTGTCACCAAGTGCACACATTTGCCAGCCAGCTGGCTGGGGTGAGGGGCGTATCCTGTGCCACATAACAAAGAGAAGCTTGCTGGCCAGCACAGGGATGAAACCCATGACCTCTACTTCATTAACAACATGGATAGCCAAGTGAGCTAACTGGTCACTGATTAAAATAAATGTATACCTTGTGAGGTCAGAAACACTAGCATCAACCTCCAATATACTGATATGAGAAACAAATTTTTTGTTTACTCAAATTAACTTTCTCAAATTTGTTATGAGAAACAAATTTCATGAAAGTCAACACTACCATCATCTACCGTCATTACAATGAACCTACTACAAAATTGAAGGGGAAAATAAGCTTCAAAAAGACATTAAGTACTTACTAATTCAACTGAGTTTAATTCAGTTGGTTAAAAGTCAACTTTAAATCAAAATGCCTTTTAAAAGAAAGGACTTGAATTAAACTTCTAACAAAGTATTTTTAATGAAAATTATTGAAGACATATAAGCAAGTTTCCTTCATATACAGGAGTAATCAAATCTACTCCTTAGCAATCATAAGTTTGCTTCTTTATCTTATCATTGGTGTAAATTTTACTTTTGAAACACATACATACATATACACACACATGTCAGCAACATGGGAAGGGATATGAAAGAAGGCAATTTCTAACCTAGAAGATGTCTTACTATATCATAAGCATCTTTAATGTATCACTTTAAAAATATCAAGTGAGAATAAAAAAATCCTATAACTTATGGAAAAAATTGGATGGCCATAATTGCTCAATTGTTAGGCATTTCTTTATTAACACTAAAGAGAATTTATTTAGTTGCCATCTCCTCTTGGATCTACATCTCTGTGTTTGTCTTCTTTCATTTCTGATCACATTGTTTTGGAAGGTGAGCTCAGAACCAGATACAACAATGCATATTTACTTTGCTTAAACATTATAGTTTTTATGCATTTACATTTTAACGCACTCACATTATACCACTGACACATTTTTCCCCTCGTAATGTTAAACTAAGCATGCCTACTATTTGGTAAGTAATCCAAAAATCTATATCTAATACTTCCCAGTCAATCCATTATTTATTCACAACCCTGAGCTTCCGTAAGAACTTGTATATGCTTATAGCATAGCAGGGCTTATATTTAATTGCAATTATTTGTTAAAATGTCTTCTCCTCTACACTTCTAAAACAGGGACATGTCTTTTTCATCTTTGCCTCTTTAGCAACAAGCCAAGTGCTTTACATACAAAAGGTGCTTAATAAGCGAACACAATAGAAGAAAGAATAGATGAATCCCTATTAAATTTTACTTTCTTTGTTTTTGTCTATTATCCCACTGAGATCTATCTGAATCAGGATTATATTAACTATGCCTGCCACCTTTGTATCATCCTTAAATTTGATACTCAGGTCTCCTATATTTTTCTCATTCAAAGTCATTAATAAATGTTGGAAATGATAGGGTCTCTGGCATGTCAATCACGGACTTCTCTTCTAGGTGTCACCCATCCATTAACAAGTAATCTGTGAGTATGATCATCCAGGCAGCTATGCTCCATTTAATTCTACAGACTCTTTTTCTCTAACTTGTCCACACAAATATTATCGGACTTCATCAAAAGGCTTGCTATAATCAGGATAAATTATATCAACAGTATTACCTAAGTATTCTATCAAAAAAGAAAACAAGTTTGATTTTGCATAGCATAGCCTTAATGAAAAACATTTTGGTTCTTAGTAATACCAAGACTTCTAAAGGCTCACAAACCTTCTATTTAATTATCAAAATCACAAGACCAATATGGACGTTCTAGTAGTATCCAGCTTCTCTACTTTTAAAAATGTGCCCCTTGAGCTCATCTCCAATCATCTAAATTCTTCCTGTTTTTGATATCTCAAGCATCAGCCATTTTGGTTTTGTGATAACCATAAGTTGTTTTAGCACCTGCATGCTGTATGATCCTGGATATTAAAATGGCTAAGTTTTCTCTCATCATCACTTACTTAGCTTAGAATTCCTCTGAAACATGTTTTTTTCTACCCATTGCAGATCACTCTCCCGGACAGAGAAGAAGCAAAGTAGGACTTGAGTTCTACTGTCTTACCATAATCAGTTAACATCACACCATTTGTTCTAAGCAATAAACCTAAGCATTGTTCTTTTGATTTGAACACAGCTCAAAAAAAGACCTGCTTATATTTTCCTTGCTATTTTTGTAAACTTTATATCAATCTCGGTTACCCTCCCTGATATGTTTCTCATGGTTATGAATTCTAATTTTCTATTAACCTCTTACTATAAGTTCACTTTTTTTTTTATATTTGTCTTTTTCTTGCTTACTATTCCACCTCATCCCACCCCATAGGCCATCACAGTTTATCATGTCAACATTGTTAGAATTTTATTTTTGGACTCTTCATCCTTCTTCAGCCAGATTCCCTATTAGCATTTTTAGCTCTGCGCTCACCCAGATCTTTAGGCATTCTTACTATAGCAGATCTTTCTAACTAAAAGAAATAATAAATGACTGAGAGATATTATTTGCATTACCATTCTAGGTTACCTTTCAATCTTCACCAAGAACTAGCAATCTAGTCATGGAAAAAAGGCATTCCATAAGCAACTCAGCCGCTTATTTTGAGTGGGCTTTTAATTTGTTTTTCACAACACTTTGCAAAAAAAATTTTAAGAATGTTTAAATCATTTTGAATTAATGACAATGCCAAAAAATGATAAAAGAGGAAGGTTCTTAGACGTTATCAAATGTTAAATTTGCTGAGTTGTGTGAATGCCCACTGCTATAAAAAAATTGTTACTAAAATTTCCATGGAAAAAGCAACTTGTCAACTCTTTTGCTCTTAAAACTTTGTTTTCCCATTGAAATAATTTGTTTTATAATTTGAGCATTCTTAGATACAGAACTATCATTTTTATGGCTGAATAAATTATATTTGAAATCTACTTTCCTAAAGCATACAATCTGTTTCTGACCATACCCAGGATTTTCTTCCTTGGCCATTTTAAACTCTAATTTAATATGGCAACTATCTCCCAACATTCTCTCTCTCTCTCTCTTTTTTTTTTTTTAACTGTCAACCATTCTTTTATATTGGTTAGAAAGAATTAAGTCCATTGAAGCATTTCCCTGTATGTTCTTCTCTATGTTCTTACATGGGACTGAAATCAATTCTTAATTATCCTAGGCAAATTGTGCTTTCAAGCTCTTATTGACATTTAACACCAAATATAATTTGTTATATAGTTTGATCATGATTTGAGTAGTCTCTAATGTTTATTCATATTTCTGTAACATTTCTCTGATGGGAGATCCTTTGAAACCAAAGCATTGCTCTATCCAGAGGAAGAGAGAAGGCTACAAAGAACAGGAAAGGAAGGGCAGATCTATCTTAGTTGACAATGATAGTGTGCTATTCCAACATTGCGTGCCTGCCAGTAAGAGACTGAACAAACTAGAAAATTATCAGCACTTTCTAATAAATCTAAAGTATATCTTCATTGTTTGGTTTTAAGAGCAAAAAGCATGTGGAATCCTTTGTGCATAAAACACCAAATGTTACCCAAAGCTAAACTAAAATGATTTTTGAATGGTTTGCAAATTTAGATTACACATTATTCTGCTTGTCTGTATTAGCTTGGATAATTAAGAGGTGATTATATTCTTTATATCTTAGATTGTACAGTAAATATTGTGGTAGCTTTCCAACCCCAATTTTCCATTTTCCTAAGTGATATTTTGACCTAAAAATTGCATTACCTAGGATATTTTTGGCTATGAGCATTGCAAAACCTAATTTGCTGGCTTAAGGAAGAAGGAACTTTATTTTCACATAAGAGGAAATTCAGAAGTAGTTGAGTAGACTTGAGAGTAGACTGATTTAGTGCCTCAATAATGTCATCAAGGCTCCACAGCACTGGGTTTATCCTAAATTTGATTTTTCCTCACAGTCAAAAGATGGCTACCAGGAGAAATCAAGATAAATACTTCTTTCTTCTTTTCTATTGAAAGGGGTAGGAGGGAGGGAGAAAGAGAGAGAAAATAAGAGTGAAATAGAGGAAAGCGGGGTCAGGGGGCACATCTCTTGTCACTTTCTCTTAAGAGCAAAGAACTTTCCTAGTAGCCTCCAGCCAACCTCTCCTCATTTCTGATTGACCAAAATTGGGTCAAATGGCAATTTCTGAACAAACTGCAGGCGAGAAAGATGGGATTACCCTTAGAATAATGACGCTAACATGAATTATACAAACTGCATTGCCGTTACTCAGTAGAATATTCAGTGGAATAAATATTGAAAAAAAAATATGTTCAGGATGGACATCTAAGTATTCATAGATGTAGACTCTATATAGTCAAGGTATTTGGAAACTAATTCCTTAGGGTACCATATGACCCACTTTTGCTCATTGAAACTGGAGAAGGCATTTACTGGAGACTTCTAAGAAAGAAGCTCTCTAGTTTCTGAGAGAGCTCTGGAAACCACTCTTTCTTTCTCTTCTAAGATGTGGCTAGAAAACCATGTAGTCTTTTGAGTAGTTTCCATCCATTTTGGAACTACAAAAGGAAGATAGCTTAGGATAAGCCTTAAGACAAGATCCACATTACGGAAAGAAAGTGGACATGGTAGACAAAGTGGACAGACCCTTAATGACATTACTGAACTGATATAGCAAAACCAACCATGAAACCCAAGCTCATTCTCAATTTTTAGTTGAAAGAATCAATAAATCCCCATTTATATATTTTTGCCATTTGAACTGGATTTTCTGTCACGCTCAAATTTATCCCAGGTGATAGCAGTTGGCAATTATTTAACTTAGGAGCAGTATTTTTTCAAGACACGATGCTACTTTGTATTGGTTAAGCACCCAAACTATATGCAATCATATGTACTATTATGATAAATTCTCAGCAAATGAGAGTCTATCTTTATAGTCTTATAAGAGTTTTCAAGAAAAACCTGCAAGTTAATCAAGTTACTAGAAAAAAAGCAATAATCTGGACAGTACTTCTTCCAAGCAATTCTGTGAGCTGAGACTGGGGGCTTCTCAACTCTGATTCTTCTTTTATTGGCAAATGGTTGAAAAATGCTTTTCATAGGAAAAAATTAACCCCTCTCCACATCATACTGAAAAATATCAGAGACCTTAAGCCTAGGAAAATGTTTGAGCCCCATTTCTCTTTGTTTTTTCTGTTTTTGTTTTTTAGGTGAGGAGGATTGGCCCTAAGCTAACATGTGTTGTCAATCTTCCTCTTTTTGCTTGAGGAAGATTGTCCCTGAGCTAACATCTGTGCCAATCTTCCTCTATTTTTGTATATGGGATGCTGCCATAGCATGGCTTGACAAGCAGTGTGTAGATCCACGCCTGAGATCAGAACTCGAGAACCCCGGGCCGCCAAAACAGAGTGTGCAAACCCAACCACTATGTCACGGGGCCAGCCTTTGTCTTTGGTTTTGATAGGTACTCATTCCTTCAGTCATAAATATAATTTAATAAGTCTATGTCTACATATGCCAACAAGTGTCCTGTCATTGTTTTGAATCATAATTATCATTATTCAGCTTTGGCAAAAATATTGCAGAGATGCATCTGTTTTATCAGTTTAATTAATAAAAATGTTTTTCTAATACTCTCACTGACACTATTTAGGAAATCTGCAATAACATGTGGTACTCACAAAGTTTCCTTGATTTTGAACCCAAGCTTTCAGTCTTGCCAATATTTACACATATATGATGCTTGCATTAATAGCATCTGGTGCATTAATAGCAACTGGCAATCATTCCTTACCCTCTGAGTAGGTGTTATTTCCTGGAAATATTTCCTAGAGGTGCTATTTCCTGGAGTTCTCATTTAATGTCTCAATTGTACATTTTCAAGTTTAGCCACATAGAGGCCACTTTCTTACCATCTGGCCTGACCCTGAATTAACAGAATGTCCTTTATATCATGTAGTTTATAACAAGATGATTAGTCATTCATGAAATTATTTCCCAGATTAGTCACTAAGCCAAACTGTGCAGCACACAAAATTGACACTATGCAAATATGCAGTAAGATTAAAATCAGTTACTTAACCAAAATTGGAAGCTACTCCAACTACTAGAAGATATATTTTACTTATTTATTTACTCATTTATTTATTTATTACTATAAACAAGTAAGGCTACTTTTTATGATTGGGGCTTCTTAAGGGGAAAAGCCGGTTAGTCCCATAAAATTCAGTGGAGGCACTTAGTTAGATCATGATAGTGATGAAGATAAAGATAATAATGACAGTAAGTGACTAATTAAACATGATGGCAAGGAAAAAGTCAGAAATTCATCAAACAAGGGCAGACATAGTTTAAACAGAGTTAACTATCACTTTAAGATCCTGGCATCTAAAGTACCAAAATGTAAGCAAAATTATTTTCCATGTTGAAAAGTTAGTGACCACATGAGAGAACCAGGGAGTCTAGGACACTAGGAGAACTGAGCATTAAAGAGCAATTTATTTATTTTGGGGGGGGGAGAGATTGGCCCTGAGCTAACATCTGTTGGCGATCCTCCTCTTTTCACTGAGGAAGGTTAGCCCTTAGCTAACATCTGTGCTCATCTTCCTCTATTTTCTATGTGGAATGCCGCCACAGCATAGTTTAATGAGCCAGGGGTAGGTCCACGCCCGGGATCTGAACCTGCGAATTCCAGGCCACCAAAGAGGAGCATGCAAACTTAACCACTATGCCACCAGGCCAGTGAAAGGGCATTTTTTAAGGCTACAGATGCACCTTTCCCATAGGCGTAAGAGGCAATGCCGTTCGCCCCTTCCCTCAAACAGCCCTGGCCATCCCCTTCAACAGGCTATCACTTTTGCTCTATATAGACACACAAAGTCTAGTTTGTCTCCCAACGGATATACAAGATCAAAGGTTAGTGATTTTAAAAAGGACATAAATGACTTGCTAAAGATAAGAATCAGCTCTGTGATATGTTTCAGTCCACTGAAATACAGGTCCAAAATGCAGTCTTCATTACATTCCAAAAGAATCTCATCTGAGCCATACAAAACAGGAAAAGTTTTCAGAGAAATCACTGTACTTGATTTCTGACCTAAGTTTATTATTTAAAAAATGAATTCTTTATTTCCGTTCCTCCAGAACAAAGGTAAACACTGCACATATGGTTACTGGATATTCTGGTACCTTTATAGAACAGGCCCCAAGCCTAAAAGCCCAAAGTAGCTCCAGCCTCCCCATGGGACAGGTAAATCAAAGTGAGAGTCAGTTTGATCTCATTCCAGACCTGAACCACCTATGGAGGCCAAACTAACCTGGTACTTGCTGACTCCACAGAGGGGCCCACACAGGTCAGGCTAGATGCTCAGTTCCCCAGTAGCCTGACATGTTTCTGAAAGAGTGCCCGTTATTTTTATTTCCCTAAGTCCTCAAAGGGGAGGGGAGCTGCTTTTAATGACAAAAGAGTATTTTTTCAACACTGTAATACTCTAAAACACAGAGAACAAAAGTTAGAATATTAGTTATAGATATGTCTGCATTATATAATAATTATAAATGGATGACTTATTCATATTTCCACAAAGAGCAAAATTCAGGATTGCAAACAGTGACAGGAAAAGCAATCTTCATTTATTTACACATATGAAAATAATTTTCATTGCCATTAAATGTATACATCAAAGCTGTGATTATACATACTCTCTCCACAACATATATCTTTTCAAAATACTCCATTTTTTTAAAATAACTATTGGAAATGTAATTTGTACATTCTTCGTGTACATGTGATTTCGAAACTAATGGATTAAAAACAACTGAGAATGTGTTCACAGAGACTATTAACTTCTTTAACAAACTTATATGACATGGAGTGAGGGAGAAACATGTCATCTAGAAACTCAGATTTGAAGGGAATAAGAGAGAATCGAGACGTCATCTACAGGATCGAGAGAGACTTCTGTGGGTTTTTTTTTGGAGGAAGATTGTCCCCGAGCTAACATCTGTGCCAGTCTTCCTCTATTTTGTACGTGGGTCGCCACCACAGCATGGCTGATGAGTGGTAGGTCTGCACCCGGGATCCGAACCTGTGAACCCGCGCTGCTGAAGTGGAGCCCACCAAACTTAACCACTATGCCATGGGGCTGGCCCTGAGACTTTTGTTTTTAAGATGGAAGAGATTTAAGCTTACTTGTTCCCCTTGACAGTCTGAATGAGGGGAAAGGGAGAAAGCACAGGTTTGGTAGGTGCCCTGTTGGCATTTGGATGAATGAGAATGGGAGTCAAAGATAATACAGAAAAGGAGAAAGGCTGGGAGAAATTCATGGCCAGTGAATATGTAGTGGAAGTAAGAAAGTAAAAGATTTGACTAGATATCATAATGGTTAGAAAGTGGAATACTGGATGTTTAGATTTGGGGAGTGAAACAGTTCCAGGTAATGACAAAGCTCAGGATGTGACAACAGGAGTAGGCTGCTGAAGTAGAGTAGAAATAAAGACCACCCAGGTTACTCAAGAGACCACAAAGCTATATGTGAGATGAGTCATACACATAAACTCAAAACTCACCAAGTGTAAAGGTGAGATATGGAACGGGGAGAAAGGCTATGAATAGTGTGTCAAGTTATTCACTGAATGTGAGAAGTAACTAGAGATTAGTAGATGACAGTGGAGAGGGCGGGTAGAAGAGAACTAAGCCTTAAAGGAGGAGTAAGTTTTATAAAAAGGAGTTATCTCTTTAAAAGGAAGTTTCAGAAGTAGTCTGATCACTTGTGAGGTCTATAGGGAATTAAGTGTTACTAGAGAAAGTGTCAAGGCTTTCAGATGATTTTAAAAAGAAAGTAGAACGTATTGAATATTGTTTCATTCCATAATGACACCACTCTCATGCAAATTCCAATATGCTTTCATAATGGAAAGGGGGTTGACATTATAGCTAGTATGTTCAGAATTGTGCTTGGAAGTATGTGAATACCATCTTTCATTGAGGGATGGTTAAAAAAGTGAGAGCTGGCTTAGGAACCTAGGACGACATTAGACTTGCCTCCAAACTCTGTGATGGACAGAGCTTCTGATAAAGAAAAGGTTCCTCTAAACATTAACAAGAGGCAACAGAAGAGATGATATCTAAGGAAAGGTTTGTGAAAGACAGGAGCCCTGGAGGAGGAGATCATCCATACTTAAGTGAGGAAATAAGACTTCAGATAGCAATCTTGATAAGAAAGACTTGTCTTTGGCAATGAAAATGCTGCTATCAGATTTCTGTCATGCCAGGATAGCATGAGGTCTGTGGGTTTTTTTATGGGGCTATAGCACTGTCTTATGGACAGTTGGTGAGAAGCTGATATGGAGTCTCAAGAAATCCTAGCCCATGTGATAGGGATTAGTTATTTCTCCAAAGCCTAACCTCATTGCAGATTCAGTAACAAAACCTATTCTTCCCCAAGATCCAGTGGTTTGAAGTCTCAAAGTCTAATTTGAATGACCAGATATTTAGGAATATTTAGGAATATCTGGTCATTCAAATTAGACTTTGAGACTTCCAGTTTGAAAAGCTGTCAAGAACACTGTAAAAATAAATTTAGAACTACTAGAATAAAGGGCAAGTGTTATGGGCTGAATTGTGTTGTCATTCCCCGCCCCCCACCAACACACACACTCCTCTGCCCCTTTACCAAATGCATACATTGAAGTCCTAACTCCTAGTACATCAGAATGTGACTATGTTTGGAGACAGGATCGACAGGGAGGTAATTATGTTAGAAGGAGGTCATAAGGGTGGCCCTAATCCAATATGACTGTGTCCTTATAAGAAGAGGAAATGTGGACACATACGTAAGGAAGACAATGTGAGGGGACAGGGAGAAGACAGCCATCTACAAGCCAAGGAGAGATGCCTGGAACAAATCCTTCCTTCTAGGCCCTGAGAAGGAATCAACTCTGTCAACAACTTAATCTCGGACTTCTAGCCTCCAGAACAGTGAGAAAATAAATTCTGTTGTGTAAGCCACCCAGTCTGTGGTACTTTGTTATGGCAGTCCTAACAAATACAGTAATTTACACCATTGTTCCATGCTATTGATGCTGCCTTCTAGATTGATCACAGAGTAGAATTCTAAAACAAGGCTGAAGCAGAAACCGTGTTAAGATCCTGAGGCCCAAAGTGCAGCAAATATGTCCCTTCTAATCTTCTAACTCTATGTACTTGAAATTTCACCCAGTTCACACATGGAAATAACATCTGACATCTAGTTAGTGCACACTATACAACGTCTTCCTACATCTGATACTGCAGTAACATAGTGCTACAGTGAAACAACTTGATCAACTTTTTTTAAAAACATAGGGTTTTTTTTGCCATATTGCTATTTAATATATCTGATTATGACATTAATTTCAAGCACCTCCATAACAATGAAAGAAAAGGTATTAAAAACACTCATATGGAAATCTCCCATTTGTGCCATTAACATTTTTTATATATTGTAAGATAATGTAATATAGAATATGATTTCTGTCTTGATTCTGGATTTTACATTTTATATTGTGACATTTGGGGAAACTAATTATTACCCTACATGGTACTTTTTATGATGATAGAGAAGAATATATATATATATATATATATATATATATATATATATATATATTGTGTGTGTGTGTGTATGTGAGGAAGATCAGCCCTGAGCTAACATCCAATGCCAATTCTCCTATTTTTTGCTGAGGAAGATTGGCCCTGGGCTAACATCTGTGCCCATCTTCCTCTACTTTAGGTAGGATGCCGCCACAGTATGGCTTGACAAGCGGTGCATCAGCGCGTGCCCGGGATCCGAACCTGTGAACCCTCGGGCTGCCAAAGTGGAGCGTACACACTTAACCACTGCGCCACCGAGCTGGCCCCAAGAATAAATATATTTGATAAAACAAAATATATGTAAAGTAAAATATATTTAATAACACTTAGGAAAAGAAAGTAAATGCAATTGACTTTGGATCGAGTTATAGTTTTATTTGGATTATCAAGCGCCAATATTTTCAAATATCTTTAAAGCACTATTCAAAGACTACTACTTCTTATAGACACATAATGCTTTCTTCATTTTGTTTTTTTACCTTTGTAAATGTTCCTTTTTTTATTGAGGTAAAATTGGTATATAACATTGTGTAAGTTTCAGGTGTACATTATAATTCAATATTTGTATACACTACAAAGTGATTATCACCGTAAGTCCAGTTACCAATGGATACAAGTCTGTATCTATTGTCATACAACTGAGCCGTTTCACCCACTACTTTCAGGGATCATTTCTATAGTTCACTTTCTTCTTCCTTTTAAAAATATTATTGCCAGGTATTCACATTTAATATATACCAAAGCTACTAAATTTTCAACCGATACGATGTGCCAACAACAAATATATCATTAGCATTCCATATATTTCTTGAAAATAACAACGGTGCAACTTACCTGTTATTCTAATAGTTTACTCTTATATTTACAAATAAACAAGTTTATTACGTTGATCAAATCTCACTGCAGCAGACACAGACCACTGGCTATCAAATGCTATATAAAGAAGCATGGAAATAATTTTATGAGTATTTTCAACAATTAAACAAGTTGTGGCAGAATAACCCATTCCAGCTCTTTAGACAAGAAATGTATCTGTCAATACAAGAAGAGTCTTTGCTGCTTTCTATAAATTCTGTCAAAAATGGGCAAGATATTTGAGCCGACATTTCACCAAAGAAGGTATACAGAAGGGAAATAACATATGAAAAGATGCTCAATATCATTAGCCATTAAGAAATTGCAAATTAAAACCACAGTGAAATACTACCACATACCTACTTAAATAGCTTAAATTAAAGACTGACCATACCAAGTTTTAGCAAGGATGAGAGCAACTGTAATTCTCATCCAATGCTGATGGGAATCTAAAATTGTATAACCACTTTGGAAAACAGTTTAGCAGTTTCTTAAAAAGTTAAATATACACCTACTATACGAGCCAGCCATTCTACTTCTAGGTTATTTACCCAAGGGAAATGAAAATCTATGTCCACATGAAGACTTGTACATGAATGCTCAACAGCAGACTGATGCTTAACAGCCAAAAGCTAGAAACAACCCAAATGTTCATTAACAAGCGAAATGACAAATTGTGCAATGTGTGGAATGAAATATTACTCAGCAATAAAAAGGAATGAACTATTGATAAATACAATATGGATGAAGCTCAAAATAATCTGAATGAAAAAAAGCAGACAGAGAAAGAGTATATATGTTTCCATTTATTCAAAATTCTAAAAAATTCAAATTATTCTATAGTGACATAAAGCAAATCAGTGGTTGTCTGCAGAAGGGGTAGAGGCAGGGATGGGTGGGAGGAAGAGAACACAAAGAAGGAAGAAGAAACTTTGGGGTTGCCAGATGTGTTCCGTTATCTCGATTATGTTGATATTTGTACAGATAATATACATATATCAAAACTTATCAAATTGTTCACTTTAAATATATGCATTTTATGTCAGTTATCCCTCAATAAAGTTGTTAAAAAGTGTAAAAAAATTTTTTGGCCCTCTCCCTGGTCTCCGGAATTAGAGGCAGTATATATTGAGGGACTCCTGAAATAGTAGCTGGGACTCTGATGAGAGGGGCTTAATCAAGGGGCCACAGCCAGCTTCATTCTGAGTGGCATTAATAGTACACTATAAATGACATTAAATGAGGCACAGACAGATTCATTCAAGGAGAACATTCAATGAGGATATTAAAAAAAGCATCAGCAACTATGTGCTTAATGAAAACATAAATATAATACATCAATTTTGAGTGGTGATGGCCATTTATCCTTTAATTCGTTCAGGATATATTTATGTGCAGCTAAGTTTTAGACAGACATTGTTTATTTCTTGACATATAGTGCTACACAGATCCTTAGTGATATTTTAGTCATTTTCTCTAAGTGGAGGATTCTGCTTCATAGCATTTCCTCAAGAGACACCTCACAAGTCCAACTATGGTCATCCTTTGAAATCACTTTAATCAATGTGTAATTCATAATTATGCAATTATTTTATAATTCAGAAACATTATAAGTGTTGCAAATCGGATTAACCTAGGATTTTAGACACTAATTGACTTAATTAATAAACCTCATCCATACCAGTATGCATCTCCATAAATTATTATTTCTTCTATTTTCATATTTAATTGACTATAAAACATGCTAACTAATACATGAGTGAAGATCTAAGGCAAAAAATATTAGCGCTTGTTTTTCCGTAAAGTAAATGAAACAATCAAAATACATCTTAAGTAAAATTCTATTGTCCTTTAAATAATAGAATCTTAGAAACAGTTTTACGATATTTTAAATATCATACACTCAAAATATATACTACCAAAAAGGAAGATAGGATAAATGATAAATGTGAAATTACCTGTTTTGTCTAATGGAAAGGCAGCACAGGAGATAAGAATGTAGGCTCTAGATGGTTTCCTGCGCCACCATTCACTGGCTTGTGACCTTGGGCTCCTTACAACCCCTCCTACCCTCGTCTTTTTTCTAACTAAAATGGAATGACGACAGTTTCTATCTCATAATATTGTTAGTGCTTTATCTTGAAATTTACTACCTAAACTTATACATTCCTACTATCAAAAAAATAGATTTTCATACGTTAAAAGAACTTTTAGTGAAATGCCTTGGTTATTAAAAGTCAGTTATCGTTTGCTCCAAATATCTCTGAGTTGCATCTGAGGTCTACAGTTAGTCTAAGGTGCTTTGAGGAATACAGAAAAACACAGTAAAGCCACAAACATTGTTGGGACAAGAGCAATGTCTCAAACTGCCTCTATAATAATAATTTATGGTAAAATGTATTATTCAGACGGGAGCAAATGTGCCTCTCTGGAACTTTAGATTCACCCCATATGATTTATATCAATGAATCATCTCAAGACATTGTTCACAACTATCATCCTAAAATTCTAACTGTGAAATATATTTGGGTCCTTATACTGCCACAAGATCCTGGCCCTATCATGAGCCCACTGGGCCCATTTGGCTCTCAGAGAAAACGAGGCAAAGTGTTGGATACCCGTAGGCGGATGCTTGAATTGTTCTCTGACTTGGGGCTGGAGACTGCTGCAGGGTAGGGTGCTGTCACGTGAAGTGCCCCTTGCAAAAGTATCCCTCTCTCTTCCAAAGGTAAAAAGTCCAGCCTTCTTGGCTCCACACACCTAAGCATACTTCATAGAATTTTAGAGCTGTAAAGAAATTCAGTCTGCTCTATTTTGATCTCCTAATTTTATAGATAAGAAAGCTAGGGCCAGAACTGGACTCAATCCCATGTCTTTTGGATTCTGGCCAGTATTCTTTCCATAACACCGGGCTTTACAAGAGGAACCAGAAACAGCTGATATAAAGCTACGGAACAGATATGTTAGAAATTTCCGAAATAAGTTTTGACTTACTAAAGCTCCTAGTGGAGCAGAATGAGAGAGATGGAGAATGAGAAGCATGAATAGAGAAAGAAAGTAAAAAAGGAGAGAAAAGGGAAAAGAAAAATAGAAGATGGAAATGTTCAAGAACATCCTTTTAATAACATGAGGCAGCATGCTTTAAACATCTGGGAGAGAAAAATATGAACAAAGTAGAGGAAAAGAGGGTGGGGGAAACCTTAAAAGGAAGAGAAGAAAAGCAAGGGAGAGAAAGATAAATCAATTAATGAAGGTAGAGGAAAGGTAGTAAAGAATAAAAAGGAAACAGGCAAAGAAGGGTGAGTTTAGATGTCAACTATATTAAAAAAAGCTACACTTCTGCCAGTGGGATCTAATTTTTAAACTTTCACTAGTTAAAGGTTTTAATTTACCAATGTCGTTAAAGGTAATTAGACATCCTTAACAATTCTTGCTATAAAGTCTCATATTTTAAGTGTCATAAACTACGTAATTATTTAACAGAATGGCTATGTGAAGAACCTTGTGGGGCCAGCCCAGTGGCGTAGCAGTTAAGTTCACGAGTTCCGCTTCAGGGGCTCGGCGTTCGTGAGTTTGGATCCTGGGCATGGACATACTCACTGCTCATCAAGCCACGCTGAGGCGGCGTCCCGCATAGAAGAGCTACAACTCTACAACTATGATACACAACTACGTACTGGGGCTTTGGGGAGAAAAAAGAAAAAGAGGAAGATTGGCAACAGATGTTAGTGCAGGGTCAAACTTCCTCAAAAAAAAAACAAAAAAGAAAGAAACCTAGTAAGAGCTGGTGGCCTCTCCGGCTCCCATTTAAAAAAAGAAAAAGAATCTTGTATTATCAAGCAAATAATAATAAAAAAGAAAAGAGTAAAGGAGAGTTTTATGTAATTAGATTATCTAGAAATGTTAGTGTTTTTTAATTGATTCATTTTTTCATTCATAAGTTTTTTTTATTGTTTTCATGTTTTAGAGTGTCTTTAAAGTTATAGCTTTTCATCAATTTTTCTCTCAAAATTCATGTTTTCAATTGGAAAGATTTCTAAATAATGTGCATAAATATACTACTTACGTTATGTTAACCAAACAGAAACTGCGTTAAGTCCTGATTCTATTCTAACAGACTTGTAATCTCTGACAAATCACTTATCCTACGCCACGCAATCAATGCCAACATCACTCATATACCTCTTCTGCTACTTAATTCCCCACCTGTGATTGTTTTTTAAATCAGCACTACAGCAATTGACAAATTTTATTTTAGTAACTTTGTCTCTTGTTCAATGTACAAAATACGCACACAGAAGTTTGTCTGATATTTTCCAAAAGTAAATGCCTGTTATTTGGGGAAATTTTCTAAGATTTCCTTTTGATACAATCTTACATGCCTGAATGCCAAATTTCAAGGTTGGAATTGTTGCTGCAGCATAAAACTGATGGAGGCAACAGCACTAGCTGTTGATCGATTAGAAATAAACTGGCAGTGTAAATCCACCAAGAAAGTATAAAATGCAAAGAATGAGTGTGAATATGCCTTACCCTTTACACAAAAATATTTAATATTTATATATTAAAATAAAATATATAATATATATCAATATTTAATATATTGATATATATAAATGTATATGTATATGTATTTGCGTGTGTGTGTGTGTATATATATACACACATGCACACATACATATACATATATACATTTTGTTCTTCAAAGGAAGCCTAGGAAACACATCCAGAAAACAAAAGTGCTCTATAATTTCTTTCACGCATAAATTATTTATAGGTCAGGAAATCTTAATGTCATTTTCTATAATCAACATTTATAAAATATTACTACTTGGTTTAAAGGGTTGTTATCAAAACAAGATCACAGTTATATCAGGACCTAGGGCATATGTAAGTCTTCTCATTTATTTTAAAATAAGTTTGTTTTCTGTCCCAATACCTGTAAATTAACTGATTTAAAATTACTCAAGATCAAATTATTATTTAAACAAACACAAAATTTAATATCTGTAATTTCCATAATTTTCTACATTATTACAGTAGTTTAAAATTTCATAATAGAAACCCTACATAAGTTAAAAATCATAAAAAAATTTACTATAAACTTATGGATGATCATTTCTCTTTCTTTGATCAACTTGGTATTTGTGATAATAACTATAAAAACTATAATTATGCAGCCAAATGTTAAAAAGGTACATTGTGATTTTTGGTCAAATGCAACATAAGCACGTTACTCATCTTTATTTGAAACAAGGCTACTGATGAGAACATAATATTTTTGACATTTGTCTTAAGTCTACAGTAGTCTCACTTCCATATGGTATAATACAGATATAAGCTTTACTTTAAGCAATTGAACTTTTCACACCCTCAAAAGCCACAAAATCAGATGGTTTGTGGTTTTTGCAGCTGGTGCACTGTACTCATTTTGGGTAGTGTCATATGAAAAATATTTCACTCCCCAAGCCTTAGACAGAATCAGTCATTAATGAAATGCAGGCAGTACAATGAGATCATATGAAGTATAGATTTCAACAGCCATACTAGGGACACTAAAGGAACTTGAAACATGAACACAAATCAAGTTCTTACTGCCAGAAAAGAAAGAGAGAAAAAGGATGAAGGAATGCCTTCGCAGACTTAGCATTTGCTTTGAAAGCAAGGTAGTGTTAACCACTACCTTGAATAAAGTTTTAGTTTAAGCATTTGCAGACTAAATAATCATAAATTGGATATAGAAGAACAGAAAATATCTTCAGACATAATGGTACATTACAAGATTATTCACCATAATATACAACCATCAAAATCAAAAAATGATTTGCCTAATACCACATATGGAATTTGCTTACTTAATAAAATCAGCTGTCATCTGTCTACACATTTTAAAATAATGCCTTATTTGGGACACATCCAATTTTACTATTCTTTATTTTTAATGAAATATTTTAAGAAAAATATACAATTCAACAACAGTCTTGCAACACATTCTTTCAAGTGGAAACTGGTGCAAAAATGGTATTTTTAGTATTCCTATTTTTTTTTTTTTTTTTTTTTTGTGAGGAGATCAGCCCTGTGCTAACATCCGCCAATCCTCCTCTTTTTTTGCTGAGGAAGACGGCCCTGGGCTAACATCTGTGCCCATCTTCCTCCACTTTATATGGGACGCCGCCACAGCATGGCTTGCTAAGCAGTGCGTCGGTGCGCGCCCGGGATCCGAACCAGCGATCCGAACCAGCGAACCCCGGGCCGCCGCAGCGGAGCGCGCGCACTTAACCGCTTGCGCCACCGGGCCAGCCCCCTTTAGTATTCCTATTTTTGAAAGAAGAAATAAAAAAACATTGTTTTATATTTCTTGTCACAACAAATTGTCTTCATTCTAAAGTAAAGCAACTTTAAATATTTCTACTTCCAATCTATTTCCCTGTTTATACAATTCTCTTAAAATGCACTCCTTTAACAAATGGATAGATTTTTACATAATCAAAGGAAAAAGGCAGTGAAAAAAGAATGCACAATAAAAAGGGAATATGCTTGTGCATATGAGCTTGATTTTGTGTATGCACACTAGATTATGTATAAGTGTATATTTTAATATAATTTTGTTATTTCTGTTTACACAAGGCAATATAAAATAAATTGAACAAATGATTATTTTAAGCCCTAATGTAAACAGTTTGCATTTAGTTCATAAAGATTCAATTGGAATCTGGAAGGGCTACATTTAGGTAACAGCTTCATTATCTTAAATATTGACTAACAGAATAAATACTCTGTGTATCTCTTAAGAAAAATATGTCTACAGTAAATCCAAGAAAGCCCTACATTTCTGTACATCTGTTATCCATAAAATCTTTATATGTCTCAGGCATGCCACCTGGTACTAAACCCCAGCTTACATTTGGAACACTGATTAATTGAAATAGCGCACAGTGCACTAATACAATATAGCAATGTCCCAAATGAAGAGTAAAGTTGTATCATACTGTGCTTTCCAACCAGCATGCTGGCATCCAAAGGAGAATCATGGATTTTCCTCTTGCAGTGGGGTGCTATGCTCATGTTACTATCTTTGTAACCTGAAGTTGTGCACAACAAAGGACAGACTACAGCTATGAGGTGTTCTAAGTGGACGCAGGATTTCCCTACTACCCCACGTCCCCTGTCGTTGTCATGGACTTTAACACTCACAAGAGTATCACAGAACTGAAGGCAAAAATCACAGGTGTAGCATGCTGATGATAGATTGTAAGTATCTTAGGGAATTACCACGTCTTACAGTTCTTTTATATTGATACTACGCCCTGCACTCCAGACATCCAATTTGATAAACAAATATTGACTGAGAATCATATGCCAGGTAATGTTCTAAATACTATTACATCAATGAATGAAACAGACAAAAATTCCTGCCATTACTGGCTTATATTCTAGAGGGAGAAACAAACAATGAAAAATAAATATGCAAAAATCTCTGCCCTCATGAGGCTTACATTCTAGCCAGGGGTGACAGACAACAAACATAATAAATGAGCAAATCATGTAGAACGTTTGGTGATAGATACAATGGATAGAGCAGACTAAGTTGGAGAGAACCAAGGAAGGAGGAGTTTATTGCATTTTTAAATAAAATGGTAAGCAGTCTTACTAAGGTGCTATATGAGCGAACACTTGAAGAAACTAAAGGAGTTAACCACGCAGATATCTTGAGGAAGCACGTTCAAGGGAACAGCCAACACAGGGGCCCTAAGATGAGAGAAGTACATGGACAAACTACATGTCACCCTTCAGTCAACAACAGTTTTTTAAAGCATGAATTATCTGGTAGATATTAAAGAAAATGTGGCATAATATAAATGATTATTGGTTTCCTTTTCTATTTAACATTTATTAGAAAATCTTAGGGGGTAGATCATTTAATACTATGATGCTAACTCTGTCTAATATTCTTTTCCTCCCTTTCTTCCCCTACTCATTTTATCCCTCCTCTTTTTTTTCTTTTTTTTCTTTTTTTACCTTTTCATCCTATATAAATAAGCAGTAATACAGACATAAATGAGCACTGAACTTTGAATAAGAATGAATGAATTTTTATTAACAATTCTGCTCCTAGCTAGCTGGGTTAATTAAGCAAGTTTCTTTGCTTATTTGAGAAAAAATTTCATTAATAACACAGGGTGGTGGCAAGGAAAAAGGTGTAGATAGAGTAATCCCTTAAAAATTGCTGAGAATAAAATGTGTTATAATTATGGGGGAGTGTTTGGTAAGCCACAAACAACTAAACAAATAGAGTACATATGGACAATACTTAGTTCTAATGACAACACTTTAAAAATACTTGCTAAGCTCCAAATTATGGTATAAGGATGATGAAGAAAAAAGCACAGAAAAGTTAGTGCTTGCTAAGTTATTTTTAGATTATCCATGTCATCAAAATTCAGTTGTCAGTATTTTAAGCACTTTTATATTTCTGAATATTTTCTTCTCTAAAAAGAATATAATAAACCTCTCCTTAAATAAATTGGTTAGATGTGAGAAATTAAAATTGATAAAATATTGTGATTGCATAGTTCATTACCATATAATCATTAATCATTTCTCTGGAAACCATTTTTTATTTCCCTAAAGTTTATCTTCAATGCTGGGATAGAAGAGATGAACTAAGAATATAGTTACAAACAGGGGACTGTTGAGAGGACAGACTTTTGACAGGAATAGTCACAGTGGGCAGAAAACAACTTTAAGGTGAAACAAATACAAGTTCAAGATTCACATATCAATCAAGCTGTATGACTGGGGGAATTTTTGAGACCAGATGACAATACACTTTCAAAGCCTTAAAAATGGGTATCATTCGACCTTTTAACTAACTCTTAGGTATTTATCTAACTTCTAGGTATTTATCTAAAGTTTTTTCTAAACTTTTTATAAGTAATTGTGTTTATAAATGTGATCATAAGGTAAAATATGCAAAGATCCAATGATTGGGAAAGCTTGTTTTTGGAATTAAAATATAATAGGCTATGGTTAAAACTAAAACTATATTGAACAAAATTTTATGTTGAGGTACTTAAGGGTTATTATTTAAATATTGTCATGTGTAATACTGTAACATCGTAGACAATTTTGGAGATTTAGGTGACTTTGTATTGCTTGCATAATAAATTCCATTTAAAACTATTGAAAGTTTTTATTGATTTGAATTTCAGGGAATAAAAGGAATAGTCAAAATGGAAGTTTTCTGTTGGTGTTTCTAAGTTCAAGATGGCTCTTTAAGTTACACAAGTAATAGCAATAACATCTTACAAAACTTTGTGTATCAATGAGCAGCAACACCATGCACTTACGTAAAGCCTTTGGCAGGGAATCTTATCGTCTCAAAGGACTTAGTTACCCATTTTATCAAGGTGCAAAATGAAGCGTAAAGGAGGTCAAGTCCCAGGACAGGAACAGAACCCTCAATTCCTGATAATCAGCTTCCAAGCTAGTCCTAAGAAGCTAGTAGACTTTGGCAGTGATTCCTCTGAGCAGTCAAAACTGCTGCCAGGTGGGTAAGTTTACGAGCAGACTATAAAATGTAGCCTTGGCCTGGCAGCTGATCCAGTCAGAGTGTAAACCATAAAGGTGAAGAATGGGAAAAGACTCCTGAAAAATGGACTAGCAAACTAATGAGGGAGTGAACATTTATCTTTAGTTCTTCCAGTTAGGAAGAAAAAATGAGACCTGAAAAAGAAAATACAAAGAAGCCCTCCTCTGAAACAGAGAAATGGAATTTACCTGATAGATAGATGGACTATTATTTACGATTACTATAATTAGTTGTTAGGCAACATCAACACCTACTAGCATGATTTTTTTTAGCAATAAATTATTTTTAAATATATGTGATATTTATAGCAGGGAAATTATCCTCATAGACACATTGTTAGATTTTTTTTGTTTGTTTGTTAACAATCCTGGAGATACCTATTTATCTATCTTTATATTATTCATCTTCTACCTATCTATCTACATTTATTCAATTATTCATAAGTTTGTTCCCAAACGTAAGCATATGTTCTTGCTACATACTCATTACTGTTTATTCTTGATAATATTCATCTTTTAGAGCGCCCCCATAAAATAAAGATGTCTTTTTGAGTTAGAAAAAATTGAGTCTAGGCATATTCTATATCATGTTCTAACTTTCAACCTCATCCTTGCCTATTAATATCTTGGCTGCTAGTAAACACATAAAAGTTCTAAGGATTTTAACTTTACTTGATTTTAAGAAGAAAAATAAAGAATACATTCCATAACAAAATGGTGTCATTCAGAAGACGTTAGATGTGATTGTTCAATGTCAAATAATTGTTTGTGCTTTCCAGATAAATAAGTTAAAAACAAGCGAAGAAGGGCCAGCCCAGTGGCGCAAGCGGTTAAGGGACTGTGCTCCGCTGTGGCGGCCCGGGGTTCGCCGCTTCGGATCCTGGGCGTGCACCAACACACAGCTTGTCGAGCCATGCTGTGGCAGCATCCCATATAGAGTAGAGGAAGATGGGCATGGATGTTAGCCCAGGGCCAATCTTCCTCAGCAAGAAGAAGAGGATTGGCAGATGTTAGCTTAGAACCAATCTTACTCACAAAAAAAAAACAAACAAGCGAAGATATAATTTATTTTCTCAACCACGAGAAATTTTAAAAAAGGATAGAAATTTTAACCATAGTACATGAAGCACTTAGCTTAACTTTAAGGATACTTCTGATGTTAAGTTTGGTTGTTAATTAAAATTCAAATACTTGATGAAACAAGATAATTTATCCAAAACAGAATGTCTAAGAGATCCTTGAACCTCATATGATTTCACTGATATTTACAAGAGAAAGTTAAAATTGCAGGAGTATAATTCTGTAGGGTGGTGTTGCAACAGTGAGAGTGCAAACACAAAGGAGTAACATTTTAATTGCAAAATTAATGTGACAAAAATCAACTTCTGTAACAGTAAAGTTCAAGAAGTAATATCAAGAAATGCCAGGGCCGGCCCCGTGGCTTAGCGGTTAAGTGCGCACGCTCCGCTGCTGGCAGCCCGGGTTCGGATCCCGGGTGCACACCAACGCACCGCTTCTCCGGCCATGCTGAGGCCAAGTCCCACATACAGCAACTAGAAGGTTGTGCAGCTATGACATACAACTATCTACTGGGGCTTTGGGGGAAAAAAAATAAATAAATAAAATCTTAAAAAAAAAGAAATGCCAGCAACTACAGAATCACCAGTGGTTAAGTGGCACCCCTAAATTTTATCCTGTACAAAGGCATGTGAGGCACTTGGCAGAATTATTTTCCCCAAAAGGTTGTTAATGTCAACCCAGGATAGCAAATTTGAATCAGAAATGTATAGATCTGAATCTGAAGTCCAAAATTAAACAAAACACATGATAAACATTCAATTGGGTGATATACAAAGTAATCAAAGAAAATATTTGGATCATCCATTTTAGCACATTTTTTTGTCACCACAACACAAGGGCTATTATCTGCTATATGTTCTTTATTGTGTCTATACATGTAGTGAACTGATTATAAGTCACACTTTTTCCTGATAAGGCAGCAACACACAGATACCGTCATAATACCTGCTACTCAGTCTCCAACTTATTGAATCACCATCTTCACAAATTCAAGTGAAACCAAACAATTACATAAAATGGTTTTGTGCAATCAGAAGAAATCATCATCGTGTAGTTTCCTTGAACTGCCCTAACGCAAAATAAAAAGATTGTTTTATTACTACTTCTTTAATAAAATCATTGAGTTTAAATGGTTTTACTTAAATAGTATTGGGAATGAAGGCACAATTTCTAGAGTTTTTGACTGAATTGACTAGAGAGACTAGACACTACCAGTTGCTATTTAGATTCAGATGCCTAAGGTGGTTGCTTTCTTTATTGTGAACAACTTGCTGGGGGAAAAAAAAAAAATCAAGGCTGTAGATGTGAGGCAGAAACCAACTATTTCAGAAACATACACTTAAGTTTATTCAACTACTACATAAGATATAAAAAAGTATAAGAATCCCCATCTTGTAAAAAAGGTTTGCATTAATCAACTTGAATTCTAGGTAATCATAAACAAAATAGCATCTTTCTCTGAATATATTAAAGAGCAATACATTCAAAAAAATTTAAAAAGGAACTCTAATACAGAGATGTGCAAATGAACACAGTCACACAAATAGTTGTGTACTCATAAAAAGGAATATAAGACTTAAAAAGCTATACATGACCTATAGCAAAGCAAGGATTTGCTAATGGAGAATACAGAAATCTCTCCAAGGCCTATCATCTTAGAAGGGCTACTTGCTAACGCTCACCCAGCTAATCCTGAAACAAAGTAAAGCTCCAGGAAACATTCTGCATTGGACCCATGATGGGGGTCTGTAGCAACAAACCAAACCTAAAAAGAAAAAACTAAACACGTGAAACAGGGTAATTTTCATCCACCATGTTCTTCCTTAATTTTCAAATCGGTCTACAATTTTAAAAGCTCACAAAAAGCAAAAAAATCTACATTCATTGTTATATTTCTGATGATCACAAAAATATTTAAATCATTCTTAATAAAGTTGAAAGAGGGAATCATTAAGATAAAGTTCATCTATCACATTGTCACATACCATGTGGCACTCTGTTTTGTTAAGTCAAAGTCATGCTCCTAGTTTCTGAACTTCAAACAACTGAAATACCACAACATTCATAAAACAGAACTGAGCTACTGGGAGTAAGAAAAAAATACAAAAAGGTAGCAGACCTCAACAGCAGATAGTAAAATTAACATTTCAACAGCTCTTGCCTTTCATCTCAGTCTCTATAGCACATTTTTTTCCGGAAAAGCTACGTTTTAGTTTAGAGAGATGCAGAATTACATAAAACATCTGGAATATGGGACAAGAAATATTGGCTTATTATCCCTTGTGGACTCTCTCCATGAAAAATTTAATAGATCTGTTTTGGTAGTTTTAATCTCCAGAGCACCTCAAGCTATGTTATGGAAACATCATCTTGGTCATTTATATTAGAAAGAACACCTGGTGATGAAAGCAAATATACTCTCTTTTAAATTGCAAGTGCTTTATCTTTAATCATCAAACTTTTCATCAAATATGTATATAGACGTGTGTGTGTATGTAAACATTTTGACTAGATTTTAGTTTTTGTATCTTTGTGATTGATAAGATTGTAATCTTGATGAATTTACCAAAAATGCAGTCCTTTCTTATGTTCTACAAATAAATGATTTTGCCTTAACTCTGACATTTACTTATTGTATAATGCAGAGTAAGTCAGAGAAATTTCACGATGTGAACATTAAAATATCATTTACATCGGTCCTGGAAACAGATGACACTGATGATTATTAAAAGTTAAAAAATATTTTTTGATTTAACACATTTTCTTATTCCACAATAATTTTCAAATGACAGTTTTAATATTTACTGTTAGTAATAAAATGCTTTTTAGTTAATACTAAAATAATACTCACAGCTGAAAATAGTTAATAACTTTCAGCATTAAATGTTGTTATTAAAAAACTTATTGCTAGTAAAAATTTAATATTGAGAATGTGTGCACCTAACGAAGACTGAACGATGAAGTCATTTGTCATAAGAATTTATAAAAAAAAATCTACAAAATTACAGTGTTACATTCTTCCATTCACTGTAAACTCATATTTTATTATAAAATTTTAAAATTAAGTTTCACCATAAGCATTTGCATATTAAAATTAGAAAAAATTCCACATAATTGAAAATATAATAAAACACTATTTTTTAAGTGATCTTTTAAAATTGGCACATTATACCATAGCTATGCTATCATTAATAACACTCCAAATATGTAATGGGCCTCTACATATTCCAATTAAAAATAGAAGTCCTTAAAATATTTGAGTATTTATAGTCTATAAAGATTTTCAGGGACATTTTTATTAATTTGACACAGATACGCCTTCATTTCTAATGTTACAAACCTGAATCATTTTAAATGCAATTAAAAGTGGTTATGAAAGAGTGTGGACTTCCTTGTGAAGTAGGAAATCACTCTTGTGATTAACATGCAAACGAGCTCATGCTGGCAGAATAGATTGGGGTTTTAAAACCCCAATTACTTTTGTATGATTATCTATTTACCAGTACACAGTCTATTTTCATTTTTCATCTAATACAAAATCGGCTTGCTTACATTTTTAGCACAGCAATTAATATTTACAATAATTATGACATCAAGCACTGCTGAGAACTCCAAGTAAATCATTTATCCCAATCTTTTTTCTTTATATGTGATTAATATCCTTTTATAATTTAATGCTGTATATGAGGTTACCATTATGCAAAAATCAAAATTAAGAACCACTTTCTCTTTTATTTAAATTTAGTTATAATACATATTTTTGGAATATCAGTAAGATGACTATTTTTATAATATGAAAACCCAATTTTTTAAGTCTGATGAGAATAATATGTAAAAATAGTTTATTTGTTCATAGTAAGAAAAATAAATAAATATTGAGAACAATAAAATGTGTCCTATGAATCTTTTCTTTTTAAAAGTAATAACAGACAATTCTAAACTTTCACTAACATGCTTTGATTCATACCTGCTATGTACACATTTTTCCAGACTTCTAAAGAAAATTATAATGCATTAATGACGGGAACCATGGTAATGGAAAAAAGGTCACCCTCTCTTGAACACCTTCTGTTTTAAACCATTATATATAAAGACATTCGAGAAAGCAAAGAATTAAAAGCCAGCCTTTGTGCAGCCCATTACTGAAATATTATAGAATAATCTATATCAAATGTAGAGGAACAGCAGATTCTTTTGGATCTAAATTAACTGCAGCCATAGAAACGCTTTTATGCTTATTATGTATCTGCATGTTGATTCAATTATTAAAAGAACACCTGACAGCATCAGACTTATTTAATTGAATTAATTAAACTGGATGAATAATCACTGAATTCCTTTTGTGTGAAATTTGTCCTGAAAAGTAACACTGGCATTTGGAAATTGCAAGTAATTTGCATGGTGAAATACAGTGAACGTGGAAATCTCCTATTTCAGTATGCTGGGGTTTTTTTCTTCCTCTTCTCATATAAGACAAACAGATTCTTGCAGCAGATATTTTCCACAGTACAGATTTAAAAATACTTTTTATCAATATATCATTAAGCAGTTTTTCAACAATTTCCTCAATATCACAGTTTAAGTTTTTCTCCTGTGGTGAAAAATATTATGCAAACTGTCACTTTCACAAAAGAGGTGATATGACACCAATGTATCCTTGAAACTATAAGGTAAGAGAAACTCTTGTTTCCAGATAGATTACTAAGATACTTATTATCTCCAAAATAAGAAGGTAACTATTTGCATAAAGTTGGAAGTGAAAAACAATTCAAAATAATAATATATCAGAGCAGTCAGCTATCTTCCGTACATATATTTTTGTAGGAGGTATTTGTTTCTTTTATGATTAAAGGTTTAAGTCTTATGCACAGCATGTACAAGATTTTTGGCATTTTATTAAGACAAATATTTGTACTTTGTTTATATGCATGATGATTTTAGATATTTATTTTTAAAAGAATGACAGTAGTAAAACTTCCTACACATATATTTTCCCTGAGTCAAGTTCAGAAATAAACTAAAAGGAAAACTGCGCAAGGTCTGCGTTTTCTGTCATATCAAAACAAACAAAACTGACAACATTTTACAATATTCTTAAAGCACTCGCTGCACTTCTAATTTCTGGCCATTAGGTTCTTCGTCATCACTAGGGGGGCATCATTTCATCTCCTAACAGCCTTGGATTTTTTTACCACACTCATGCCACTGGGAAGATGCATCAATATCCGCTATTGTTAATTCATTATTAAGGATAAAACTTGGTGAAATATCGATGCTTGGTTAATCTTTAAATATACACATCCACATAAGTTATACTTCAATACATATCACATCATATTTTGATCAATCTTTTTTCTTTTTTGTTGTGAATGGAAAATTATTGTAGTTTCATACTTGAGATGATGACCACTCTATACCATTTTTGTCATGCTTGTTATTTAGGAGAGACTGTTTATCATAATAAATTATGGTATTTAAAATCGCACACCATTTAACATTTACATTCCTCAGATTAATGAACCTTTTAAATATTCAGGTTGACTACGCTTGAATTTTGTGCACTTTAAAATTATGCTTGATCCCTTCAACCTTTGATCCATGTACCTTCTTCGTATTAGCTTCATATCACACTTTCTTTGCATATTTCTGTGTGAATGGTCCTATTTACCATAGTTAAATTTCGTGTGATACAGCATTACTCCTCCCAAAATAATGAAATACAAAATATTATATGCTACTCATAAAAAAAATTCATAAAGCAACGCAAATATTTAATGAAACAGCTTTCTGTCCTATTGAAATATCTAGCATTCTAGACAAATTGTTTCTTTGTGATCTAAATTATAGACATGATAAATTTACAAACTTTTACAAAATACTTTGTGAAAAATCTGACTCCACTTTAGTACCAGTATTAATAACCTTAGTGTTTAGATTTTTATTTTATATAAATTATACAAAATACGTTGGCATTATACCCCATTCTTAATACCAGTTTATTATAGCTTTATTTCATAATATTGAATGTGGAAATGGAAACAGTGCCATCATGTGATACTTTTCAGGGTACTTCACTTCTTATATTCTCAAAGTCTGAGCATATAGCTACCATACAAATAAGAGTTCATAGAAAAGCAGAGAATGGCAATGTATTTCATCACAAAATACTATTCCAAGTATTTTGCAACCACATCCAGTGTTCATGTTTTTGTGTAAAAAATTAGGAACACCTTCTAAATCTTCAAAGATAAACAAGTTTAAAGCCAGTACTTGTATTTGTGCATGTACACACACAAACCTACACAGACTGTTTATTAAAAATCTACCAATTGTTTATTATAATTCATAAAACCTCATGCATTTATAGTCAACTTCAATTTTTAAAAATAAAAAAGTGTACTTCATAAATGGAGTAAGTTTATCATTCTAATTAACAAAATCAGTAGTTAGGGAGGGGAAACATTCAGATGGAATGTAAATATCGACTCCAATCCAAATAAAACTTACGTCTAAAAATTGAACCCAGTTTCCCCATAGTTCTTTTTTTTTGACTTCAGTCAAAGGACATAGATATTTTTTCCATTTACTTAAAAACTAAGTACCACAAACTGTAATGTTAGATTTGGTAAGAGTTATATTATTTATTTAAATGTCAAAATAAGCTTTGAAAACCACCTTAAATTTATAAAACCAGAATAACCATGCACAAATATGAAAATCTGCACTACAAATGATCCCTGCTCTATTTATTATAATTCACTCTGTTACTGCCATTTCATTGAAAAATAGCTTTTCTTAGTGAGAGGTGTAAATTAGGGAGCTACTCTCTTACTTCCCAGACTTGTTCCATACAAATACAGAATTACATTTTAAGGATAGCTGGGTATTGTTCAAACGCTAATATACACAATGTTAACCCAGGATGAGAACATGAGCAATGAATCAATTCTTATCTATTAATTTTAATGACTCATGGTTGATCTACAGCACATTTCATTTTAGTGCACACATAATCCAAGGTATTTCAGTTTAAAATTTTTACCAAAAAGTGAGAAAACTAAACTACAATGAAAGATTTAAAAACACCGATGACTCTAAGAAAGTAGTTCTTAAATAATTATCCTAAATCAAATCCTTTTGCATATCCTTTATGATATACTGTAGCACAATACTTAAAATTTCACACAAAAGGGATTTAATGAAAGAAGGGAGAAAAAGCTTGAGAAAACTTGTATTCACATAAGCACACGGCAGCTGCTTGTGTTTTGAATGGTGAAAATAACCTCTCATCACAGAAGCCTGAGGAGAACTTGATTCCAGTCACTGAAAAAATTAAGTGAGGAAAATTTTAGCAGTAGGAAACAGATAAAAGTAGATGTGACTTATTAAACTCTTTGGTTCTAAAAATTCCTCTTTCTAAACTAAACTAAAAATGAAGTTACTAATTGGTACACAATTTATCAAGTGAACAATCTCTTCTAGGAGAAGGGTGGCCTTGGGCATTACCCTAAAATCTTTTATTATTATTACCATTACTCTTTCCCCAAGTAACATGAGGCATAGACTCATTGGCAGATTTTTGTATTTGGAAATATTACTACTCCTCTGAGAAGAGACCCTATTTTCTTTTTTCCAAAACTAGTTTGCAGACTTTTGCCTTATGGTAGAAAGGAACCTGCAGTACTCTAACTTTTTTTTTCTTCATGAAATATGTCTTCCATAAATTCTTCAGTTCCTCCAACCTGCACTTTTCCTGATCTTTAAATAGCTCTTTCAGAGACATAAGGGACAGAAGACTTTTGACGGGTTTCAATAATGTAACATGTTTTTCCTTCTAGGATAAGATTTACCATTGATACTTCTACATTTTCAGGTGTGGAAGAAGAGCCAACATCACCAACTCTTTTAAACTTAGTGCTGACTGATGTTTCACAAACCATAAAACTCTAGGAAACTGCATCGATAGAATTATGAATGGGACAATGAACTTCTTCACCCAACTCACCCTTATTTTTAACGTGTGTTAGACTCTCAATTCTTCTTTCTTCTAGAGTAGCAGTATTTGGAGTCAGGAGAAAGAAAATAAAAAGGAGCTGCTCAGAAAACACAAATAAAATATGTGAAAAATACTGATGTGTGAAGCAGTAATTTCCAATCACCCTTCAATGTACCAAGATATACTGACAGATGAAAAATTATAAATCAAGACATAAATTCTATTTATATACTTGTATCTTTAAACAACATTAAGAGCAGTCCCCCCACCTGAAAAATAGTGATAGAACACGACATAGCAGCAATTTGTGACTGATGTCCAAATCACCACAGTTTGTTACATAATTATAAACCCATTTCATGATGGAAGGAAAAAATTAAATTATTCTTAGACTAAGGTAATAAATTTTACTCTTCTAGAAGGGAAAAATAAATAACTTTGTCTACTAAATTATTTAAATAACAGTAAAAGTTGCATGTGTCCATATTCAGTTCATTAAATTTTACCTTAGTCATTCGCAATTCTTCTCTAACATTCCCCACCCGCTTCCTCACACACTTACATATCTACACACATAGGCACAGACAGTAAACAACTGGGTGAACTTCACTGGGACTAATCAAAGTCTGCTAGCAATTGAGTAGGTGGGCATGCCTTTCTGTTAGTTAATACAGAGTTGTCATTTGTTGCACATACAATATGTGACTGTTGAAAATGTCAGAAAAGGACTTAATGCACTTATTCCAGTTAAGAATATTTGACATTTTATAAGAAAGTAATGTTATTCCTTGGAGAAAATGAACAAAGCCTTCCTAGCCTTAGTAGAAGGTGACAAATTTTCTTCCACAGCCAATCTAATGACCAATTCAAATATTTTTGACACAGTAGCCAAGAGTATTAACATTTATACATCAAGCTTCACCTTCATGCTTAATCTTAGCTATTATTACTGACACACTCTTTAATTCTTCTACAGTTATCTATACATATTGAAAGATCCTCTTTATATTTGATTGCTATGATGCCTTTTCCTATTTTAACCATATTCCTGTCACTTTAGCCCGAGACATGTCCAGTAAGGGAATTGAAAAAGATATTATAATAGGATATTATCATAGGTTCAGGTAGTATAAATATTTTGTATTAATTATAAAACTAAATTATAATTCAAATGTATATATTTTATAGTTTACAAATTATTTTTAATCCTAAAGAGATTTATTTTTTCCTATTTATCATAAAGTATTTGATAAGGTTGTGTTTACTGAGATTTGTATTCCAATTATTTAAATAACGATTGGTGACAATTTAATAAAGATATACTAAAGAGACTTCATCACAGAGTTTAGTGCCACCCAAGGACTTCATAGGAAGAAATAATGCAAAAATAAGTCTCATTCAACAACAAGTTACAGGAGAAATTTGTAATTTTTTTTGTTAGATTCCTGGCATTCATACATCATATATCCAAGATAGGTATAGAAGAAATTTGAGATTGGGGGATAAAACATTTCACAAGTGTAAAATATTACCTTTCAAAGAGTAAACATGGTATATATAGAAGGCATTTGTAAAATTAGAAAGTAATTTAAAAACTTACTCTGATTTCTTTTTTCAATATGTAACCACTCATATAAACTAATTATTTTTTTTTTTCCAACAGAATCACTTGATTTTAATATATCCAAAATTTCTACCATACTGATCTTTAACCGATAAACCTCGGGATAGCCAGTTACTTAAATCTGTCTTCAGTAATGACATAATTAACTCTGAGGTCCATTTCTGTCCAGTGAGACATTAGAAGTCGCAACTACAAAGGTACTGATTTCAAGCAGCCCATTAGTTTATAACCTCCTTCAGCCTCTTACTAGGTTATAATTGTCTTTTTTTTTTTAGGTTTGATTCCCATAGTATGCCTTTTACAGGACACAATCAAAGCTAAATTAAAATGTTAAATGCCAGTCCTATATCCTGAGTCTTTCTGGCTTGTGCTAAAAGAAAAAAAAAAAAATCTCAAAAATAAAGAAAAAAATGCAAAAATACCCCTCTTCATACCCCCATTTAAACAAATAATTATATATAAAGAAATGCTTCTGTATGTATAATTTTACCCTTTTGTCCCCCAGAGATAATCACCATTAAACATTTGAGTGATACTTTTCCTTCTTCTTAAATTTAAACAGCTGACAGTTGCACATACACCTCTGTAATATACACTCACAAGAGCACACATATACACACATGCACAATTTTGTTTTCTAAATATAATCTTGCTTTTTTTTTTACTGGACAATGTAATGTGCAATAGTAATATTACGTTTTTAAAAAAAGGCTGCCAATTATTATTCACTGTTGATGAGCATTTGGATTGTTTCTGTTTTTTTTATTATAAACAATTCTTACACTTTTGCCTATATAGTTATCTTAATTTATTTGGTTTGTCGTGGGGGCCATGAAGAACACCATCAGAAATTGCTGTAAAATCTATTCTTTCTTCCTTATGTAAAAAACATATTTTTATTGACAATAAATAACTAATATGAATGGCTGTCCTCAAAGCTAATTTGGGTATCTCTAATAATTTGCCTTCCTACAGGTCTTTATGTGTATGATTTATATAAGTCTCTTCAGAGTTGCAAAATATTTCCTTCTACCATTCTGCCAATACTTCATGCACAGATATTCGAACAAATGTATATTCATATAGCATTTTTCCTTCAGTTACAAACTTTAAGTATCTTTGCCATGTTTCGCATATGTCTCTCAAGTCAGAATGAAACTTTTTAAGGGTAAAATGTAAGTTGCTAGACAAAGAAATAAATGCACAAATAGCCATCCTAGGTTAAAGTTTAAGTCTAATCATGGTTTAAAATGAGTAACATGAAAGCATAAACAACATGACATATGGATAATATCTATTGAAAAATTATCAGAGAAAAAAATATCCATATGCTTCAATCAAGAGTAACAAGAATTATTCATTGTGGTGAACTAAACCAATAAAAATCAGTTAAACTGAAACAAAGTTTTCCATACGTAACTATAATAACCTAAAAGAAAAACTGAAGCAATTAAAAAAATTAAATTCAAATAATGAAAGATAGCACATGTATTACTATTATATATTCATATAAAGTGAAAGAGGTAGGCCCATGCTCATGAAATATGTTTTCTCAGATAACTGACTTTTATTATCTAACTATAATAATGCTTTCATTTATTCATCATCATGGGGAATAAAGGGCTACAAGTTATTTATTTTTCCAAATAACTAAAAGCAAACACCATTCAATCAATACACAATCCAGTTTTTCACATAGGCAAAAACGTAATGCTCCTGTTCCGTAGGAGTGTTTAAATCAACGGCAGCTGACGATTTAAAAATAGGTTATTGATGTATAGTTCCTTTCTCTCTCAAGGTATACACACACAAACACACAAAAACACTTGATCTCTCCCTTCTGTTTCATGGTAATCAGTACAATGTCCCAAAAGAGTGATTCTTCAGGGTCATCGATGTGCAAGGCTTCTCATCATTCACTGAACGAACCCAGAGAATGTATCGTAGTTAGTCTGTGCATTATTTCAAGGGATTTTAAAATGCCATTTCCCTTGATACGAGGCTATCACTTTTTGCCACCCTCATCAAACATGAAATTGGATGGGCATGGTCTAGGAAGTCAGGTAAACAAGGGACAATGAGGGCTAAAGGGTATCTCTTTCACTATAAAGGTAATAGAATGTAAGACATCATTTAGACTCTTTCTGTATTTTTTGCTTGTTTGCTGGCTTCTGAGTTCATAGTTTTGTTCTAATTAATTAGTTCAAGTGCCTTAAATTTTAACCTCCAGCTACAAGGATTATTATCATTATTTCATGTCCAAAAATAAAAACAGAATATAATGAACAGAAAAGAAAATACAAAGTAAAATAACCTGTTATAAAATGTAGTACAAAGCTACGTAAATCAGGAAATACTTAATACTGATTTTTATGTGTAATAACTCTGAGTCAAAATACTTATTAAATGATGACTAAGTTTAATAAATTAAATCACAGTTTGTTGGACTAGATTAGAATTTTAGTGCTACTTCATTTGTTCATTATTCATTCATGTATTCATTTATTCATTCACCAAATATCTGAATAACCATGTTCCAGCTACTGCTAAGTACCTGGATGACAGACGGAGAAGAATGGACACAGTCAGTATGTGTGTAGACAGAAGTATGTAGACAAAAGCTAATAATCACACAAATACATAATTGCAAGCTGTGATCACTGATGTAAAGGGAAAGTCCAGGACGTAGTATCATGTATCAGGAAAACTTAATGAAGTCTGTGATGTCCAAAGCTTTCTAGAGGAAGTGAATCTCTGAGCTTTGACACAAAGGATGAAAGGGCATTCATAAGGCAGGTGTCAGGTGCAGAGGAGAGTAATCTATGCTTATGTGAAGCCCCTGAGAGGCACAGAAAGGTAGACCATCTGAAGGACTCTATACAGGTTAGTAAAAACTGCTAACCATATTTTCCCTAACTTTTTTTGATCCATTAAAGACCTATGTCCTAACCTGTTCAGTAGGAAGATAAATTGCTTAAAAGTAAGAATTATTTAAATGTCTCCTCAAGTTTTATCCGTGGATATGGTAGGGATTAGAAACAAGTGCTTTAAATATTTTCGTGAATAAAATGATTATCACTGCTAGGCTCAGAGAAAAACGTGTGGTCTATCTTTACCTGATAAAAGTCCATATAGAAGAATGCACCACAGTATGCCAATCTAATTTGGCTTTATTACTTACCTAAAGACATTGGAGAACAAACGTTTGGATTCTCAAATATTTGCAATGAAAGCATATTCCCTGTGCCCCCAAACAAGTAAGTCCCAGCCATCACATTAGCAGTCGCAGATCATATCACAGAGATAAACTTCAAGGCCTTAAATTCCTAATCATCTCCTTTGGAGTGAATTCTGAAACGTTTCTGCAAAAGATTTTTGCTCTTCCCATTCATCCTTTCTAAACTCATTCTTATGACTAGGTGGCATTGGGGCCATCTATTCAGACACGGGTCTGATTTAGGCACATTAATTTACAGAAACCTCAACTTTACATTCTCTCTAGATAATCCGTCTAAGCCACGGATGATTTCTGAACCTCACGTTCTTGCGAAAGAGTACAAAGTTTGTACTCTTTGCTATCTAATCCTTATCAAAATTCTAGTGGAAAGAAATAATATTTATGAAGGATTGCCTAAATGACACACAGCGCATCCATTACTCAGGCCAGTTAGTCTAAATTTTACATCTCAATCTGACCAGACCATAAGCGAAGTAATTCTAACTACAAATGTAATGCTTTAGCACTTCTTAAAATTGCTTTTATTGAACTTCACATTGTGGTTATCTATTTGGTGTACACTGACAGATATCATAAGAAATGGCTTTATTGTGTCTATTATGGGGTTATTGCTCGTCTACTATGTTACACAGTGTGCCTTCACAAGAACTGGGAAAAAATTCCTGCAGGTCTAAGTATCTAGAAAAACTATGACTCCTACTAGAAACCATTGTGTTGTTTTTTTTTTTTAATTTCTATAGATAGCACTCACCTTATAGCTGAGTATGCTGCCTCCTTTCATTCAGCTGCTAAATAGATCAAAGGTAGATTTGTGGCCAATCCTAGCAACTGAACAAGCCTATACAGAAAATATTTCTGTGAGCTAATCCTACTATAGCTTTATTATTTTCCTCCATATATTTCCCCTCACTTTGATTCTATCCATTGTTTATTATCATGCTTTTAAATTGACTAGTCTACATGAAATGACATACAAAATCATATAACTCTTTAAGAGTTTAAGTTTAACTTAACTTTTTAAGTTAAGGGAAATATACTGTTTATAGACGTGAGTATTTTGATAAAATTGCTAAAAAAATTTTATTTCATTATTAGCAGTCTTGATTACTGGTATTTTAATTCTGTATCTCCTACTATGCTTTAAAACTTGCTATGTGACTCAGGACAAAAATATCATTTTTGCATACATTTTGTGCTTTTTTTTAATTTTTAATTTTTATTTATTTATTTTTTTCCCCCAAAGCCCCAGTAGATAGTTGTATGTCATAGTTGCACAGCCTTCTAGTTGCTGTATGTGGGACGTGGCCTCAGCATGGCCGGAGAAGCGGTGCATCAGTGCGCGCCCAGGATCCGAACCCAGGCCGCCAGCAGTGGAGCACACGCATTTAACCGCTAAGCCACGGGGCCGGCCCTGTGCTTTCTTGAGAGCAAAAATGTTTGTTGAGAGCAAAAATTTGAAAGAAAAGATTCCAGAGACTACAATGAGATAAAAATGAAAGCCTACATGGAATTTTTATACACTAATCACCTTATAAACTGACATTCTGGATAGTTTGGGTAAATGGTATCAGAAGCAAGAACAATCAGAGATATCTAACTTCTCTGTTATCCAGAGTTCTAATCTTCTCTTAATATGAGGAACAATCTTATATTAAGTTGAAAATTTTTATGGACTGTTTGTTATAGGTGTCAATATTAAAAATTTTTCTTAATATTAATTAAATTTCTATATAATGGTGACTACCTGGAAGTTTAATATAAAACATATAAATCCCTTGTTGCCAAGGAATTTTATAATCTATGATAAAATGATTACTAGCACAGATAAATAGCAAAGAGTAGATTAAAAAAACAATAAATATTAAAATTTTCTTAAACAAATATGTTGATATAATATAAAGATAAAATGAGTATATAATATCATTTTTGTAATGAGTTTTAATTATTAAACCCCATTCATACACAATGGTGGACAAGAAGAATTGTTTTCTGTCTTCCAATTATTGGGACCAGGTAATAGCTTGAAAGTGGGCAGATCTCCCACGCAACTAGAGAAAAAGGAAGGGATGGGAAATTGCGTTGGAGGATAAGGAGAAAAAAGACTCATCGACACCAGCAAGCAAAAATCTAGTAAAAAGTATGGAAGAGGGTGGCCTGGTGAAATGCAAATACAAATTGCCCTTAAAAAGTAAAAGTAAGAGAGCTTGAAATGTGTAGAGAACACAGAGAAATAAACAGTGAGCATAGACTAGTTCAAAGAGAACTGAGCATGGTTTCTGAATATAGAGAGAGAGGGGGATATGGTCAAAGAAGTGAATAGAAGAAACATGTTTCAAAGGAATATTAATAAAAAGTGAAAGAGTTGTAGTGGGAGAATTAGAAGGATTTATGATGCTGCATTTAAAAAAGGGAAGGTTCTAGTGACAAAAAATTCCAACAACATATTCTATGTGTAAAGATTGTGATGAGGCCAAAATCACAAACTCTTGCTTTGAAAATCAAACATATGGTGATACAGAAATAACCTTAGCTCCAAAATATTGATAGGCATAAGGATGGACAGGATTTTTAAAATAAAAAGTATAAAGTTCTGCACCTTGAAGAATAACTCCAGCTCTAACACATAACTTTTAGTTTGAATGTATAAAAATTATAGAATTTCTTAGTCTGTTTCCTAGTTGTAACAGCTATGAAGCCACTTGAGAGAGCAAAATGCTAAACAAAGATAATGTCTAAAATAACAACATTATCAGAGTTTTTATATTGCACTTGTCCCTTGGAGGAAAATTATAAGTTCTTTGATGATATTTCATATTGTTGAAATAAAACTGATTTACAAGAATACTGAAATGTAATTCTTTTTGAATGGCCAATTGGTAGGAAAATAAGTATTTCTTCTAAAAATGAGTAAAAGAATAAGTTGGAAAATTGGAAGGCATTTTCTTTTTCAATGTCCTATCTATGGGGGGACAAATCACTGTAAGTCTTGCTTAGAATGATTATCTTTTCCTAGTGAAGAGAAGACCTTTCGGCAACCCATTCTTTCACTGGGTACATTTGTGTCATCTATAAATCTATTATGCATCCTCATTCTCTCCTTTATACTTCAATAATAGATATGAAATTCATTTCTTCTGTACCTGTAAGACGAATGGATTTCTCTGTGCACAAAACCAATGGGAAAGAAGATTTAACAAAGTTTAATAGTATCACAAAGGCGATGTACTGCTGTGCTGATTTTAGTCTGAAGCATATAAACTCAAATTATAGTTTAACCTCCGGTAATAGGAACCATTCCATTTTGAAAATATTTGTTGTAAAATTAAAATAGATAATGGATTGTAATTGCATGAAGAGAGGCACTTATGTGTTTACACTCACTAGGGAGTACACTCATAGATGGTGAAAACATGCCAAAATATCACATACACAGACATGCCTTGATATATAAAAATAAATACTCTATGTGAACTAATACATGCAGAAGTTAATTTTAATTGAATATAAAATATGCAACAAACTAAAGATATTGAGTTAGATATAAATCTGCCAAAGAATTCATGCTTTCAGTACACACAAGTTCACTATGATATCCATGACAATAAAAGTTAATTTAGCTTAAATAGGAAGTCAAATATGAGGAGCAGCCACACAATCTAAGTCTTTCTCACACACAAACACACACGTACATCATACAACAAAATGATTTTGTATGAACACACAATCAAATCAGTACATGAAACATAACACAACACAGACTTAATTTACAATAAACTCTATATTTAACCATCTGACACTGACAAATGTGAACACTAGGTCTGTAAAGACAAGGTAACCACATTCCTTAGAATGTGGCCTCTAGCCTTAGGAAGATCTGATTTCAAATACAGGCTTCCACCACTTAAAATTTGTAGATTTTGACATTTTACTTAACCTCTCTTTGTCTCAGATTTCTTGTCTGTAAAACTGAAAAAAAATAATACATATCTAATAGGGTTATTGTTAAGATTGAATGAGATCATACGTGCTTTAATGTTGTGTGTCTATATATAGCAGGGGCAAAAATGAGATCTTGTATAGAATAATTCTCTGAAATTCTTATGGTAATTATTTTTAACTAATAATAAAATCATCAACATATAGTAGTCAAAGTACATGGGCTTTGGAGACAGAAAAGCCTACAGACTAAGCCTGGCTTTCTCCACTTACTAGCTGGACAGACTACTTAACTTCTATGAGTCTTAGTTTTCTCATATGCAAATTGTGGATAAAGTACTTATTTTTAAAAATTTTTGAGAAATTTAAAATGAAATAAGGTAAACAAAAAGTACCTGGAACGAATGTTCAATGCATTTTAATTTGTTTTGTGTACACGTCATCGGGACCCTACCAGCTTGCAAAAACATCTTGAGAGTCGCAATTATCTTTTATACATTTCTCTATTAACCATTGTGCCTTGTATATATACACATTTGCTGAAAAAGAAAGTAGAGAATAACGTCCAGAAACTGTGAGATACTGCTCCAAGTACTGAGTTGTTGCAGAATTCCTGGTGAAGTAGAATGAAAGCTATTTTTAATTAGAAAATTTCATTTAAAGGTTACTAGATATCCATGGTTGCAATAACAGCACGGCGCCTTGACACCTACCCTCCTTTAAAATTTTTTGGGGGGAGGAGAGAGGCCATCAGCATATCCCTTTTGTCATACAAATGTAGAACAAATCATTTTTCTTTGGAGAAGTTCAAACAGTGGCAAAATAATTCAAAGCAAATTATTCAGCTTAGAATTTTAAATCTGATATTTAATAAACTAAATGTGGCCTTAAGAGCACAGTAACCTCTAGGATGTGGAGAGCTTTAGATCATTGGTGAAGGTGGGGCTGGCCCTTCCCGTTTTTTCTTCCCTAGGCCTTCTGCTTCTCCTAGGCCCTAAGTTTGCCAGGAGCTAGAAAGGTTTTGCTTTCACAGAGTGGGGCTGGAAAGGCTGTGGCCTCTGTGCAGAGAGGTACCCTCTATTTTGTGTAAGTCTGACAAGATTGTTCAAGGTAACCTGAGAACAAGGGCTGGAAAGTACAACAAGCAGACTTGTGGAACAGTTGAGTTGAGCACTCATGAGAGACCTTCAGAATGACTCCTCAAATATTTTGAGCATATATAAGTCCTTCCTACTATAGAGGATAGAATGAGTAAATAACTAGGAAGGTTTAGGCCACTAAATCTTTTCGGCTCCTGGAAATCAGGATTGAACGTGGTACCAGGAATATAAAAGTAAACAAAGAAGTCACAACATGGTGAAATGGGAGCAGGGAAACAGAAAAAAACACACAGTCAAGTGAATTAAATAATGAGTAGTTCTATAGCAGTGGCAGCATAAACAAAATGCCACAAGAACACAAGTGGTAGGGATAAATTCTACCTGGCTGCAATCAGGGAAGACCTCAAAGAAAAGGTGACTTATAAGCAGTGTTTTGAAGGTTGAAGTGATAAAGAGAAGATGCAGAGAAGAGGGAGGCTCTTCTGGGCATCAAAAATAAATGCAAATTCGTGGAACAGCATGACGTAACCAGGAAATGATGAGTAGTCCAGTGCAAGCAGTATACAACCAACAAATCAGAGGAGACATAACTGAAAGTAAAGGGAGCAGGGTGCTCGAAAACAGTGACTAAAGGAAGTATGTATTATGAGACCAGGAACTCACGGTCAGATGCAAGTCTTGGACTCAAACTCCCCAAGATACTGAACAATCTTCTGGCAATCCCAACTTACTCTTCTACAGAACAGGAAGAAACAGGATGTTTTCAACTAGAATTCCAATGTGACTCCAAATGTGAAATCTTCATCAGTGACAGAAACAAGCAGATTTTTCAGGGACATCTACATGAATGTTAAAAATTCCTATTTGAGGCTCTGCAGCACAGTAAGTTATTAAGTAAATGGCTATAAAATAGAATTCAAAGTGTGCAAATTGGAGTCATCTATATGACAACGCCCAATTAATTCAGTATAAATCCACACAAACCAGCTGCCAGGAACCAAAATAACGAATGCCCAGATTTTTCTTTATTAATTTTCCTACTAAAATGAGCATATGTTTTGGTAGTATTAAGATAGTCACTGTGCTAAGCAGAAGATATGGTGCAGGGGAGAAGTGCCAGGAATTTTCACCTGAATACCTGAATTGGAACTTGAGTCACGGGTAGGATTCAAATGGGTCTAGATCCAAGAGAAGTATGTCAAGAGGAAAAAAAAAAAACCTTGAGTAAGCCTCCTCCCCACACCCCAAACAACTTACATTCTAGTGGGTGAAGACAGTTACTAAAATTTAAAAATCGTGGGGCCGGCCCCATGGCCATAGATTTGCAAATTTAAATAAGAGTATCAGGGCAGAGCTCACTGAGAAAGTGACATTTAAGCAAAGACTTGAAGGAGGTGATGGAGTTAGTCATGCAGATACCTGGAGGAACAGTAAACCCAGGCAGAAGGAACAGCCACTGCAAAGGCCCTGAGGAGGGAGCGTCTAGTGTGTTTGAGAAAAAGCAAGAAGGCTCATGTGGCAAGAACAGAGTGAAGAAAAGGGAGGCTAGTAAGATATGAGATCAGATTGTACAAGGTCTTGTAGACCATTTTCAGGTTTTAAGAAGACAGCAGCAGAGTCTGGGGCAAAAGGGGAGGGGGGTGGTTTTGAATGCGGAAGTGACATGATATGATTTAGGTTTTAAAAGTATCTCTTGGGGCCGGCCTGGTGGAGTAGTGGTTAAGTTCACGCACTGTGCTTCAGTAGCCCGGGATTCGCAGGTTGGGATCAGGGGCGCAGACCTACGCACTGTTCATCAAGCCATGCTGTGGCGGCGGTCCCATAAAAAGTAGAGGAAGATGGGCACGGATGTTAGCCCAGGGCCAATCTTCCTCAGAAAAAAGAGGAAGATTGCCAACAGATGTTAGCTCAGGGCTAATATCCCTCACACACACAAAAAGTATCTCTCTTGGGGCTGGCCCTGTGGCGTAGTGGTTAAAATTTGGTGTGCTCCACTTCGGCGGCCCAGGTTCGAGGGTTCAGATCCTGGGCACCGACCTACACCACTCATCAGCCATACTGTGGCAGCGACCCACATACAAAATAGAGGTGATTGGCACAGATGTTAGCTCAGAGCTAATCTTCCTCAAGCAACAAAAGAGGAAGATTGGCAACAGATGTTAGCTCTGGGCAAGTCTTCTTCAGCCAGAAAAAAAAAAAAAACTGTCTCTGTAACTGCTATGCCGAAAACAGACTGCAGGGGATCAAGTAAGGGGTTAGACAGAGAAGGCAATGGTAAAAATAAAGATGATGATGGTGGTTTGGAAGAGCATGGCAGATGTGAAGATAGTAAGAAGTGATTGAAATCGGTATACATTTTAGTGGAGCTCACACAGAGCCAAATCTACCTACATTGTTCATTTTTTTTAATTCATTCACTACTTCCATTCATTTAGTTAATTACCCAGGATTTACCAAGCATTTATTATGAGCAAAGCACTGTATGGGTTAAATATTATCCTACAATTTTAGACTGTCACTGTGTCATTTACCCTCTCTGCTTTCCCAAGTTGACTCACTGCAATAAAGTATCTAAAGCTATTGGTTTCAATCTACTACTTACATTCAAAAACATCTACTGTCAGGCCATGATAAGATGAGCTAGAGCTCTAATGACTGTCCCTGAACAGATAATACATTGGGACAACTACAAGAATTGGGAAAAGAGGAGGAGAAACTCATTAGGTGCACAGAATGCTGAAGGAAGATGAAGGATGGGGCAGGACACAATGAAAAATTATAATTTTAATTCAGAAGTCATCAGAAACAAATAGTTGAAAACTCTTTCACTTCCTCAGGAAAAGTTAAACCAAACTTGAAGAAGAAACTGCATGTCCTTGTCCTAACATTGAGAGTAAGATAGGAGTGGGGATGTCCAGGACAGTTCTCTGGTGGGTGGATCCAGAAGGTACTTTGAAATGGGATCAAGTGCTTAAATCAGTTGCTAATAACAAAATGTTGTTTATATTATTTACAGGGCAATTTATTTCTTTAGGGGGGAAAAGGATAATTTTTTTAATTAAAAATGTTTTATACAGGAGGTTTTTGGCGTTGCTAGGCTCCATGTTACAAGACTCTAAAACAGCCCCCTGCTGACTTTCTGACCTCATCTCCTAGAGCCCAGGCTCACTCTGCTTCAGTGACACTGGCCTCTTTGCTCTTCTCAGATCCTTAAACATGTAACTTGCCTAGGTTTTTGCACCTGCCGTTCCCCCTCTCTGAAGCGCTCTCCTCTCATATATCCACAGGACTTGCTCCCTCATTTACTACAGGCTTCTCCTCTAAGCCCACCACAGCAGTTAGGCCTTCCCTGACCACTTTATATAAAATAAGTCTCAACAGCAGTCTCTATCCTTTTTTCCTGCTTTATTTTTCTTTATGGCACTTATCATCACCTGGCATATTATTCACTTTTAAAAAATATCCTGTCACTTTGATGAAGGTAGGGACTTTGTTTTGTTCACTGTTATATCCACAAGGTCCATAACAGTGCCTGTCACACTGCATATGCTCAGTATATATGCTGAATAAATGCACTGGTCGAGAGCATAATGTTGGGGAATGAGAGTAATGTGTATTTTGATAAAGCGTCTTTAATAATTATATATGTGGGCCGCCCCGTGGCTTAGCAGTTGAGTGCGCTTACTCCGCTGCTGGCGGCCCGGGTTCGGATCCCGGGTGCCCACCGACATGCCGCTTCTACGGCCATGCTGAGGCCGCGTCCCAAGTACAGCGACTGGAGGGATGTGCAGCTATGCATACAACTATCTACTGGGGCTTTGGGGGAAAAAATAAATAAATAAATAAATATATTAATAATTATATATGTGCGTGTATGTGTACACATATATACATATATATAAAAAATACATACAGAGTTATTCCTCATTTTCTGCAGATTCCATATTTGCCAATTCACCTACGTGCTAAAATTTATTTGTAACTCCAAAATCTACACTCATAGTACTTTCTTGGTCTTTCATAGACACACACAGAGCAGCAAAAGATTTGAGTCTCCTGACATGCATGTTCCTAGCTGAGGTCGAACAAGGTGACACTGTGTTGTCTTGTTTCAGCTCTCATACTGTAAACAAGGGTCCTTCTAGCAGTCTATTTAGTGCCATGTTTGTGCTTTTTGTTGGTGGTTTCACTGTGTGAAATACCTCCCAGTGCAATGCTGCAGTGCTGTCTAGTGCTCCTAACTGAAAGGAGGCTGTGATGTGCCTTATGAAGAATATATGTGTGTTAGTTAGATAAGCTTCGTTCAGGCATGAGCTACAGTGATGATGGCCATGAATTCAATGTTAAAGAATCAACAATATATATTAAAATAAGGTGTTTTCAAATGGAAACACAAATAAAATAAGGTTATGTATTCATCAGTTGATGAAAATGTTGTGGCCAGAGGCTCACAGGAACCTCTCTCTGTATTTCCCCTAGGAGCAATAGTTCAATATTTGCTAATTCAGTGTTTGTGGTGACATCATAGAACATGATTACTGTGAATAATGAGAATTGACTGTATTTATGTAGTGTGCATAGTGATTTTTTTATATACAAACTACAGAAAGGAAAACTCAAAAACTTTCCAGCTGGTAGGGATGTAAGGAACACTCCTTCTAGTCAAGAATATAATCCTCCATACAACAGGATGCTTGACATTCGTGTTAACCACGGGGTCCCATCAGTTGAAAGCGGTTGAATAACTGAGGTCTAATGGAAAGAATAGAAGCTTAAGAACCAGATAAGTCTAAGTTTAAATATTAACTGAAACACTTACTAGTTGAGTGGGCTTTGACAGTACTTAAAACTTTATGCCCCTCAGATTACTCTTTTATAAAATGGGTGCTCATGACTATTAAATTAGATAAACCAGAAAATGTGCCTAACACAATGCCCAAATCATTTTACTTGCTTAGTGAACATTAGTTTCCTTTTGCTCTCTGTTAAATTCCCAGGGAATTGCCTATAAAATTCCCAGAGGGGAAATTTGAACAATGAAGCCTCATGGAGGTTGGGAAAAAGCCACTACAAAGACAGTGATGATAACCTGGGTTAACTTTATTTAATGTTAAGGAAGGTGAAGTATATGTAACTTTCACATTGTCACATTTTTGTGGCAACTGTCAGGATGCTTTTATTAAAGGTAATGCTTCTATTTTGGAACCACTTTTTTTTTCCTTTCAGAAGTAAGCAGTAATGCATGAGAGAAGTTAAACAAGTAGTCATCTATATAATTATTGCACATGAAACACAAAAAGCAACATTACTTTATCCATTTTCCTAATAGTCGTAGTAGAATATTGATGCCAAACCCCACAAAACACACATCTGTTGATAATAACGAGGCAGACAACACATTATTAATAAAAATAGTCTCCTGATTTGATAGACATACTTTATCAATTGCCAACACAACCTCTTTTCAAATTTACAATGTGGTCACCTATTTATTCACTTATTCAGCAAGTGCTTATTAAGTACCTACCATGTACCAGCACTAGGCTAGGTACCAGGGATACAAAGATGAATATGATATAGCTCTTAGCCTCAAAATTCCATTTAGTCAAAGAGTCACAGTCATTTTATACAAAACTGTATCTAGTTTTATAATACAATATCATAGGCTTGCACATCCAATTAGACTATATGAAAACTACCCAGTGGAGACTGCTGAGGTGGTTCAGAGCACTGAAGGTCTCTGGTCCACATACTCCCCATGCTGTCTGAAAGAAGTAAAGGAGCCTCAGAGTCCTCTCTATTCAAACGCAAATGGTACATTCAGGAGTCATCTACCCTGGTCCTAGTGATACCTTAGTTTTACATGAACAAGTGGCAGCTACCCTTTTGGAGGAAACTTTCTCCCCAACTTCACAACCAAAAGTAAAGCTGCTGTCTCAATGGGTTCCTTAAGTCACAAAGATTCTCCTAAATGCCTTCACCTGCTTCACTGATACTTTGGCTAAATAGAAATGTGATGATGTTCCTTAGGTTACTGCTGCTTATTCACTCTGCTCAGTGAGCATAACTCAAGGCAGTCCTTGTAGCCCCAACCAAAACTCCTTTTGAAGAACCAAGCTAGCTATATTTTTACTAAATCTTGGACTGTTACCAATGGCCCAGCTGTATGGCCTGCCACTTGGAAGACCACAGATTCGCAGATTAAAGACATGTACCTCTAGGGCTGAAAACCATAGGAACGAAACTGTGGCTGCTGATCAGATAGCCTGGGTCACTCCTGTGGAGGCCCCACAGTAAGAGCCCGTTCTCTGATGAGATCAAATGGAATCAAGACGCTGATCAAGCCTGCCCCAGAGAGATCACTACCATTGCTACCGGGGTCCATTATCATACCAGACATGGCAGTGTATCCACATCATAAACTGGACACACAATAAAGGACTCCTATGTTTCTGATGCAGAAGCTACCACTGCATGCAAGACTTTCAACACTGGCCAAAAGTTGGTTCATTGGTGTAGCAGTATAGGAGGCCACATTTCACATACCATTCTCAAGTACTGTGAAGGGTCTAACACGAAAACTAATAACTTAGCCAATTCCCTGAGCTCCAATTTCCACAGAGTGATGCAAACAAGACCAAGTATACACAGTGGTAATGTTATAGGAGAAGATCCTAAGCTTAGGGAACCTGGTTATTTAATAATGGGAATTAAGCCTGTCCCATCTTTATCCCAGAGGGATATATAGTCTTTATTATAACGGACAGTGAACAAACATGCCCTCTGCTCCAAATGAAAGCTATATCTCTATCTTCCAAGACTGCTCACTGTATGAACATTCTTGAAGAGATATTCTGCAACAAAAGAGCAGGTAGTTCCTCTGCTCACAAGATGTGTAGAAATGCAAGAGAACCATGGAAAATTGTTTCTCAACAGCACTGACTCCACCTGCTTCTGGTAAATTGACTATATTGGACCTTTTTCCCTCTCCCAGGGCTACAGCTGGTACTTCACTGCTGTTGAGACTTTTTAAGATTACAGTCTAATCAGCCAACTCTGGCCACACTATTGTGGCCCCTGAAACATAACTATGTCATATTTCAGCTTCTGAAACATCTACAGTCTGACAATAATGTATCTTTTATCACAAAGGTTCCCCAACAATAAACTGAAAGCCAAGGTATTTGATGAACAGTCCATGCTCCCCACCTTCTACAGGCATCTGAATTGTCAGGGACTGGAAAAGCCTTCTCAAAAAGCAATTTAGAAAGATTTATGATCCTATTTCCTTCATCTCCTCTTGCTCTTCCCACCTCAGCAGGGCAGTTTGGTCACTGAAAGCAGCTGTACCAAGACAGTGTTTATCTCTTTCTGACCATCTCCTGCATAATGATCAGGATCAAAGGGGCGAGGGTTATACAGACCTATTTTGAAAATTTGGGATTCTACCCTGACCATTCCTGGACATGATGCGTTTTTATTCATCCTAACAGCAATCCCCAGAAAATCTGGTTAGTATATCTTCCAGGTGGCAACCCAGTTACGAGAGGATCTAGGGAATTCAAACTTAATTGTAGTTCAGTCCCCTGTATACTCTAGTTGAATTAACATAATCGTAGGTCATAAGTATAATGACCCCTGGCTTGAGTATACTATTCACTCGCCCCCTACAGTGGTCCACGTAGGCACTGAGGAAGGAGCATCTTAGATCCTGGAAGGTGGGAGAAGAGAGGAACAATTAACGTTTCTTGACCCTTAAACTTCGTTTAAATCTTCCTGATATAAATTCATACATTTCTTCTGATGCCCAACTGGCCTTGGGTTATAGAGTATATGGCAATCAAAGCTACAGCTATTCAGTGACCTTGCCCACGTGACTTCACCAAACTAATGTAAAATGATGATCCACATAAAGCTTAGCAACAAATATCAAAGAGGAGTCATGGGTCACTTCGAGTTACATGCTTATATATGAGGGAGAATGGGCCATAGAATGTCTCTCCACTGGGTAGTTCCTTTTTGACCCATCTGTTTCCCCCTGTAATTATAGGCAATAGCACCAAAGATCAGCATGTCAGTCTAAACTCCCTCGTGTGGGTCATAATAGATACCGACTGGCCTTACACTATAACTTGGCTGGCTAAAATAAGACCAACTAGTATTTCTTGGTATTTATTTAAAACTGGCTGAGTCCGGGACTCTAGGGGCATAACTGAGATCAATACTGCAGATTGTCCTTACCCTACAGCTTGGAATCCTATTAACAGTAGCCTTAATTAAATGCTTTATGAGACAAATTGAATGGTTTGATCTCAACTTCTGTCAGTCAGATTAATCAGATGGCCAAAGGGTAGCCAACTTGTGAAAATTCACCAAAAGCCAAGACAGTGTATGTGGTAAGCAAAACTATGGCCTCCCAAAGATGTCCACATCTTAACCCCTGGAACCAGTGAAAATGTTACTTTATAGTATTACAAAGGGGAATTAAGGTTGCAGATGGAATTAAGGTTACTAATCAGCTGACCTTAAAATAGGAAGATTATCCTGGATTATCCAGTGGGCCCACTGTAATCAGAGGGTAGTTAAATGTGGAAGAGGAGGCAGATGAGGCAATGTCAAAATGATGTGATATGAGAAAGACTCAACTAGCCACTGCTGGCTCTAAAGATGTACGGGGCCCAAGTGTCAAGGAATGCAATGGCTTCTAGAAGATGGAAAAGGCTAAAAAATAGATTATCCCCTGGAGCCTCCAGAAAGGAACACACTCCTGCTGACACCTTGATTTGAGCACGAGATCCATTTCATACTTCTGACCTCCAGAACTGTAAGATAATACATTTGTGTTGTCTTAAGCCAGAAAGTTTGTGGAAATTTGTTAGAGCAACAATAAGAAACTAACCAGTATAGGATTCAAAGTTGAAAAAGACATTCCTCCATGAGCATCTGGCCCTCCTACAGCTCTTACGAATGTACCAAGAATGCAAGCCCTATCCTCTCTTCACCTGGTCCATTGCTCAGGGTAATGTTTGCAGTGAAGAACTTTGAGGAATGAGGTATTATATCCCTCTGGGACAAAGAACAGGCTTGGTTACTGCTTTCTATAAAGCGGTAGATTTCCATAGCTCAGAGTTCCTCAGCTGTAACATATACCCGCTGTGTGCACAGCATCCACCTGGGCCATGTTGGCCCCCAGCACTTGAGAACAAGGGGAACTAATACTCATGTGTTGACTGATGTGCATGCTGCTTGCTGTGCTATAACTAATACATTGCTTTGTCTCTGATCTAGGAGTTTCATGTCTTCTGCCAGCATCCATGCAACAGTAATAGGTTGACTATATTGTAATAGGTTATTATACTGTAAGTAGGGTAAAATCCAATACCAGACCTGACACTCTCTGGCTAATCTAATAGAATATTGAGCATCTCACTCTAATATGTAAATTCCATTCTCCAAATCACCAGATTAGGGGTATAGCAAAAAGTGACAGCTTAGATTATTTTTCATAAAGACAAACATTAGTTTGGATATAGCATTTTAAAACTCCAGTACTTTCCTTATTACTCTCCCCTCGTGCCCAAGGGGCAGTATGCATAAGTGGTTAAGAGCCACTTACAAGGTTCTAAGTTTGGTTCTTCTCTTTATTAGCTGTGTGACCTTGGGCAAGTTATGTAACTCATATGTAAAAATGGAAATAGCAATAGCTACCTCAAAGGTTGTTGAGATATTAAATGAGTTAATACATGTAAAGTGATTAGAAGAGGCTGGCACACAGTAGCACTCAATGAATTTTAAATGTTTTTATTATTAACTGCACTTCAATGAGATTCGGTCAGGACTGGTGAGCATCGAGGGGTGGGCCAGAAGGAACAACTGCCCTATTAGTCCCAAACCTCTCACTGTAACAATTTCTTCTTAACAAATAAAGACTGGGTATAATATAAAATAATGGTTTTTTAAGAATTATTTAAAGGGGTATAGAATACTGAGAATTGTATTTTAAACAAAAGTCATTCAAGATTAATCTCAAAAGCAGAATTTATTCAAGAAATCTGCCTCTGTATTTCTTTATTGAGTTTTCAGTGCATTTGAGTAAAAGAAATCTGATTAACACTATAATTTAATTTACTTAGAGGAGCCGTAATACTTTAAAACTATTGTTATAAGGAGATTTATTCACAGAAGTAAATAAAATAATCATGAAGCTGATGAAATGACTACATAAGCCATTTTACAAGAAAGATATATTTTTCCTTCTTTTCAATGAATGTTTAAAGCTCTCCTTCAAGCTCTTGGTAAATCTATTGATCTGTGAAACACAATGCACTCCAGGGAGACAATTCAGTTGACATTATATATCAAATGATGAGATGAATAATGATCATACCATTTGGTAATTAAACATCTTACAAACCTTTTAACTGACTAAACGTCAAAAAAGTCAAATGAGGTCAACATACTGTATTTTTTCATTCTCATATTAACGATATAAACAATAATGATAAAAGATAAACAGAATAAGAAGCCATAATGAAAACTACATAAAAATATTTTAAGATAAAATTTATATGAGATATCTAGCTTACTATTGACTATATATGTAATGTGTCTTCTCTTGAGCATGCAGAATTGTGTTCTATTCTTAAATGTTTTGCTTTTAAAGTTGTTACAGAAACATTTCAAGCAATTTCTTCCAATGTGCAAAGGAGAATATATGGGAAATATTAACAATTATCAGTAAAGACAAAGTACAACTAAGAGAACACAGATTATTAAAAGAATAGAAATAATCTGAATCTCAACAGAATGTTCACATACAAATTCTATCTTAACAATAAAACAACAAATGATACTTTTTAAAAAATTTACACATTTTATTTATTCTCCAGTCCAGCACTGAGCCCCCCATGCACACACACACTTCCCATCCCCCAAGTGGTTGATCATGAAAGAGTTTAAGATGTAAAAATCAGAAAGCCATATTAATTAAAGACCTGTAGAAGCTAAAGTATTTGTTTGTTAAAGGGTATCTTCTTTGGCCATAAATACTAGGTCACTTACAATACAATATCATGAACAAACAATCCTATGGTAAGAAATCTAAACATTTTAAAGTAGATCTCCACGCCTATTTGTTATCATGTAAACTAAAATGTAGCTATTCATTGTATCCAGTTATCTAACATTTAATGACAATTGCATTTAAAGTCCTTCTATTAAATATTCAACACCATGTTTACTTTGATCATTATACTTAAAAAATTATTAAACAATTATAGAGTTTTATTAAGGTATTCAATAAATTTATGATAAAGGCTATAGCTCTAAAATGTAAAATAATGAATAACTGAATAAATATCTCATGTTATCCTCACTCTTGAAGCATCAATCTAATTATGCTATCAGTGTTCTACTTTTACCTAACGTTATTTAGCTTATTTTGTAAATTATTGATCATAATGACTCACAGTTTTCAACTGACCAACAACTGAGCAGCAAAAAAACTAAATAATTTGTTCAAAAAGTTGAGATTAAAGTATATTTTCAAAATCATAGATACTAGTTTCAGATTTCTAAGACATATAACACGTAGGAAAGGGTGACAGATTAAGGATACATGAAGAATAAAAATTAATTTCTGAGAAAGATTAACTATAAAACAAAGGTAAAAATGATCTACAAAGAAAAGATAAGGACTGGTTAGTAGAGGGCATGAAAGATGAATACTTCTATGAAAGTTATTCTCACCGCCAGTGCTTTTGTCAAATAAGCTTTCTACTAAAATCTCTCAACGACTTTCAGATTCACTTTATTAGTTGAAATTTCCTTTAAAGTATCAGAAAATTCTTTAATAAATATCTCCTATTTCCCAAAGATATCTTCAAATCTTCCTAAACGTAAATATTGTTACCTTCAATCACACTTTCTTATAACGTGTATAGGATTTTTCACAATCATGTACAGTTAAAATTCCAAACAGCTCAACCTTATCCTTCAAAAATCATTTCAAGTTTCACATTTTCTGTGAGAATTACTTATTTAACAATAAGAGATATGGGGTGTTATTTCAACTACTCATCATTGTATTAGCTGTCTATTGCTGTGTAACAAATTACACAAATTTAGCAGCTTACAGTAACATATTTATTACCCTACAATTTCTGGGAGTCAGGGGTCTGGGTGCAGCTGAGCTGGGTCAGCTGCAGTCAAGGTATGGGCTGGGCTGTGTTCTTTGTAGAGCTGCAGGTCCTCTTCTAAGCTCACATGACGGCAGACAGAATTCAGTTCCTTGTATTTGTAGGACTGAGGGCTCCATTTTCTTGCTGGCTGTAGGCTAAGGGTTGTCTCAGCTCCTAAGAGGCTGCTTGTAGTTCCTTGCCACGCAGCCATTTCACAGGCCATCTCAAAACACAGTAGCTTATTTCTACAAGTCCAGCAGGATAATCTCTTGCTCCAGTCTGCTAAGATGGAGTCATATGTAACATAAATATTCACAAGCATGACCATCCCACCACCTTTGCGATAATATCCAGTTGGCTAGAAAGTCACAGGCTCCGCCCTCTCTCAAAGGGAGGGGATTATACAAAGGCGTGACTCATTATGGAGTCACCCTATGTACCGTGTGTCCACCACAATAATTCCTAGCTTAAAGTAATAAACTCTAGAACCAGACTGCCTTGGTTTAAATTCTGGCTCCACCCTTCCTAATTACTAATTATGTTTCTGTTTCTTCAACTTAAAATGGGATTTTATTACCGCCTCTTAAAGTTATTGTGAAGATTAAGTTAATATTTTAAATCTGCTTAGAGAAGTATGTGGCAGGTAGGAAGTTCCATATAAGTTTGCATTAAATAAATTAATATTTGAACATCTACATAAATTTCTAATAACCCAATACATTTTCACCATCAAAATTTCACAGTACATTGTGGTTGTAAAGACAATGTATATCGTCATTTCTCTGAATGATTCATATTTGCATATGTGCAAATGTGTGCTCTACCAACCACTGTAATAATATGGAAATTCCTAAAGAGCATTAAAATTAGTTAACAAAAATCAAAATATGGAAATACATGGAAGAGAGCAGTCAATAAATATTGTTAAGTAATCATGATGATAATTGAAATCTACAGTTAAAACTCAATAAGAGTAAGTAATGGGTTGACTTCTGCTAATCACCAGCCTCAGAGACACTTCCTCTTTCTATCACATTGATCCAACACAAATGCTCAACTTCTCAAATGTTGCTGTTCAGTGATAAGTGATACCCCTACCCTTTTAATAACCTTCCACGAGCTGACTAAAAAGTAAGACAGAAGGCCACAGAGAATTTATACAAATGCCAAGTACTGGAGATTTGGGTTGCTGACCAGACCTTGAGATGCAATGGAGTCATATAAGAAGGTAAGTCCTTCTGAACAAACATTCTTAGAGGATTTCTCCAAGTTATGCTGACAAAAGTTAAAAGACTTTATTTTACAGAATTACAAAACGTGATACTTAAAAGAGATCACAGGAGCTTAGTGCAAAACGCCTTTTAAAAAATCACTTTTCACCAATAAATCATGGATCTGAGCTTCAGAGAGATAAACAGACTTGTCTAAGTTCACAGATAGTAGCAGAGACAAAGAAGAGATCAGGTCTCTCAACATCAAAACCAGGGCTTCTCAGTGGGGGCCATACTGCTTTAAGGGGAGTTTGAGAAATATGAGGAAGAATTTTAGGTTGTAACAACAATTTGAGACATTGTTAACAAGTGTAGGCAGAAGTTATGTTCCCCAGCCATCCTGCAATAATGAAGAATGCTATTGCATCTTGCAAGACTTGTTCTAAATATCAATAAAAATAAAAATCTTTTGACTAGACCTAACTTTATTTTACATATGAAATCCAAAGTATATTTTCATGTTTTTAATACACACTGAATTAGCTAAGAGTTCAGTGATATTATATATCAAGGTTATATTTATTTTCTTCAGAACTTGTCCAATTTTCACCATTTTGAAAAATAGCACTAATGACAGCTTATGTATCACTGCATTTCTAGTTATCATATTTATAGTTATTCTACAAGTAAGGCAACGACATGACTACTTCATAAGATTTTCTAATTTAGTCATGCCCAATCATTTACATTTTATATTATACTGAAATTATACGTATTAAAACATATCTAAGAATTTCATTTTGTATTAGTAAAGGGAGAATTAAAAAATATTTGCTATAAACAATGGGCTTATGTCTCATGGGGTTAAGAAGCACATGGCCTAGTCAGTCCCTTCTTAAAATGAATTTATAAATTAGCTTACACAGTAGAAAGGAGTGCTTTTCAGGTTTTATAAATAACAATTCTAAAAGAAAAGTAATTTAGTAGCTAACATTAAAGTGTTTTGAAAAGTGCACAGATATCAAAAAAAAATCCTTTATGCATGAAAATTCCAATTTCTAAAGGCTCTTGAGCCATGTGATCCACCACATAATTGTCTTGAAAGATGTCATAATCCTGAATAGAAACACGAGCAAGGATATATTAAATCTTGATTACTAAGAATGCTTGAGCAATGGGGCACCTGGGCAATTGTATAGAGCAGTAAATTATGCACTAAATAGAGAATTGCAACTGGTTGAGGATTTAATAAGTTTTTTCTATTTTATTTTACTATTTTTACTATACATGTTTAATGAACAAAGTTTAAATCATATAGAAAAGTATAAATAAGAAAATGAAAATCTTATAACTATCTTCCAAAATAACCATTGATAATATTTTGGTGCATATATATACAGAATATATGTTTTCTAGTAAATTTCCTACGAATAATTATGCAGTTTAAGCAAACCTTATATGTTATTGAAATATTGACTTACCTAAATATTCTTTGTTATTCCATTGTTTAGATATGCTATAATTTACTTAACCAGTTTTCTTTCCCATGGTTATTTAGGTTGATTCCTCATCCATGACATGAGGAAACATAAGAATCCATATACCTAATAGCCTAATTTATAGTAGGACAACAAGAAGTTGAACCAGAGAAGCAGCTAGCTTCAGATGAGAAAAAAAAAATGGTAGTTTAAATCTCTTTGCTATTCCCTTCAAAATCCCACCAAAAGTGAAGTTTTATCTGTGTGTGCATGTGCGTGTGTGTGCACGCGTGTGTGTGTTTGTAGGAACAGGGGCTGGAAAAACTGGAACAAGCCTTCTTGTAGGAAAACTTCTCAGAAATTTCTAGGAATATTTCTGTGCTAATCTAAAAGTGTAAACAGCTACTGTGTAATCCTTTTGATTTTCTTAAATTATTTTCAGAAGACAAAAGACACAGAAATCACTTGTCTATACTTTTAATAACCTGTCTGAACTCTTGGGAGATAAACTCCCATTCCTGTTTTCCCCCTTAAGCTCCTCAGCCTGTTCCCTAAGCTGACTCTGCATTATGCAAATAGAGAGCCCTGTAAAGTGAAAGTCTAGTTAGGGTCCAACTCCTCAAATAATGATTAAAATGAGTATATTAGAATATTTATAGCTTCAAGTAACAAAAAAAATCTAAATAAAAAAGGATTAAGTTGAAAAGAAAGTGAGTCTCTCACTTGGTCAAGAGATAGGAAGGGCTTCAGGTCTAACATATTAATTAATCAAATACCAATTTTATTTATTTATGTAAGTTTAATGGAGTTATTTAACATTATTTAATATTTATTAATTTAATAATAAAGTATAAATAAAGAATTTCTGGCAAGGGAACGGAATTATCATAATTGGCCTAAACTAGTCAGTATCCACCCACTGGAACTGTGGATGGGGTCAGTTTCCCATGGAGTATATGCCATGTGGAATAATGAAGTACATCCCAACAACATCAGGATTCTGTTAGCAGAGAGGAAAGGATATTGGAGCAACAACCAGTAGAGTCTGCTTCAGGTAGAGTGACCACACATCTTCACCCCAAACAGTCCCAGTGTATACCAAATAACAACAGAATCCTTTTTATTTTCAAAAGTGTCCTGGATGATATATAATATGGTCATCTAGCTATAAGGTATATATTTTTAAGATTTCAGAATTAAAGTCTAGCTTATCTTTGTTATACTTATATAAGAAAACTGCTAACCTGTAGTGAAAATAAAAATAAGGTTTGGAATATATGGTCAGCCTAAGAAAATTTTAAAGTAATTATGAAGCAATCCCTTTCAACTGACTGAAAACACTAATTATAAATCATTCTCATAGATTCCTTAAATAGATTTAATGGATTCTTACTTACTAGTATTTTCATGCCTTAGTCCATGTTTTTCTATTTGAAAGAAGAAATGTGATTTATTTTTAAATGTATTCTATAATCCAGAAGTTAACTGAGTTAGACTAGGCTACCTTCCAATCATTTAATATACAGAGTGATAAACTGCACCATAAACTTCTTTATGCCTAAATACATACTGTGTTTTGGGCTGCAGGTAGAACCACATGAGACGAGAGGCTGTGCAACAGTCCTGGGCAGTGGAGCACTGGAGGGCTTTGGACCTAGCCTGCCTTAGTTCACATCTCAGTTCTGCCACACACAAACTGCATACCTTGGGAAAATCACTTAACCCTTCTGGGCTCCACTCCTTCATCTGTAAAATGAGGATAATAAGGGTCTCTAACTCACAGGTTGTGAGTATTAACTGACAAATCATTTGGCGATTACCTGGTACTAAATAAATGTCAGATATCATCACCATCATCACCATCCTCATGTGGAGCCCAGGATGCTATCTGAGGACCAGACAGTAACACCAAGAGAATACTATCCCAGAACTAGTAATATAAAGAGACATTAAATGACTGTGAAAAGGACAATTAAGTGTAAAAGTAAAGAAGGAACAAGGGATGGCCAGAGAGAAGTTGAGTATGAAGAAATCAAAGGTGAGATCAGGAACTGACTCATTAAATATACCTCTCCTACTACAAGTTCCTCTGCTCTGCAGTTTGGTATGTTGCTAAATGTCTAGAATATATTGTTAAAGGGACTAATGCTTCTCAGAGTCTCACTGTAATGCTCTCCCCATTTCAATAAAACTTTTCTTAACACATGAATTCCTGAAGGCAAGTTCATATTAAAAACCAAAATCTTGGGGGCGGCCCGGTGGCACAAGCGCTTTAAGCCCGGGGTTCGCCGGTTTGGATCCTGGGAGCACACCAAGGCACTGCTTGGCGAGCCATGCTGTGGCGGCGTCCCATATAAAGTAGAGGAAGATGGGCATGGATGTTAGCCCAGGGCCAGTCTTCCTCAACAAAAAAAGAGGAGGATTGGCAGATGTTAGCTCAGGGCCGATCTTCCTCACACACACACAAAAAAACCAAAATCTTAAAGGAGATAAATGTTTGGAGTCCACAGGAAATAAGATGTAGTTCTGGATAGAGGAATCAACTTGAACATTTCTCATTAATCAGAGAGAAATATGTATAGAATATAATAATTAATATAAACAAATATAAAATACAAGGGCACTAGAACACTAAGAATATAAAATTATTCAACAATATTTAATAGATACTAATTATACTTTTAGCCTTACTACATGAGGAAAAACTGAAATGTGATAACCTCTCTTTCAGTTCACTCACAAGAAAACAGGAAGCATGTTTATTCTTATTCAGCTTTGCATGCTGTTGGAGACACCTGAACCCTGATACTGACTCAACTCTATGGAGGAAAAAAGGTCAAATTCATGGCGAAGAACTACAACAGTTCTTGACTGATAGATAACATTACTTAAAAGAGAAAAAATGTCAAAGATTTCTTTAAGATGGCTCATTCTTCATATGAAAATGTAATGTACGCTTTGCATCTAATTGATGACCAAGTTAGCTGAAATAATTATGACATAAATAGTTAATAGTTGCGAGAGCTGATGGACTATTGGGTAACTAGAGACAAGAAAAAATGCATTTAATGGAAATAATTAAAAAGTAAGCATAATCATTACCTGAGAAACGAATGAAATGTATTAGCAAAATTTTTAAAATTAACTACACATGTAAGAGGGGAAGAAACTGAAATTATCTTTAATTTGGAGAAGCCACAAAAGAAATTACAGGAGAAAGTATTAACATGATAGATTCTTAAGATTGAAGAGAAACACTGTCTTTAACTAGCAAGTTCAGAAACTTTTCTAACAAAATCCTTTTGTTGATCTTTCTTCTATAAACATTTACTTTTAATCTGACCCAGGCAATCAAATAAGAGATCTTCATTTCTCTGCATCAGACTTTCCACACATCTTCATGCAAGTGCTCAGATCCTTATATTTTACAAATTAAATATGTCAATATATGTTATTATGGTATCATATGCTATTATTATAATTTCATAGAATTCAAGATGCTAAGGTCACTCTTCTTATTTTTTCCTTCCCAAAATTATTTCACATAATAATATACACAAATATACATTTTATAATTCTTTATGTAAACCTAACAGTTGTAATCAAAAAAGAAAAAAACTTTACAGGACTCCAAAAAAGGTTGTTCTCATGTGAACATGTACTCTTAATTAATGAAGAAAACACTCAAGATTACCAGCATGTTTTAGTAGCTAAGGTTTACTGTTATTTTCCAACTGTAAGATTCTAGAGTGCACTTGGGAAAATCCATTCATTTGCGTTGTTTATTAAATTCTCTGAGGCTACTGATCCATGCACTTAAGTGTCAGAAGACGACAAAGAAAAAAATCATCAAAATATTGTAGTCTCAAAAATTTTTATTCACATTACTCTCTTACAGAGGACTCATTGTTTAAAACCAAAAATAATATGTCAATTGGGAATTATGTTTAAAATTTAATTGTACTGACAAAAATGAATATTTAGGCCCAATATAACAAGAATATTTATCCCCTGATATTTTGAACATAAAAAGTATTCACATCTGTTTCACTGCTTTGCCTTCTTTATGGGCTTAAACCTGCCAAATTATTCCATTTGACTTCAGAGAATTCTCATATGGCAATCTATTTTATTTACTTTATCTTCAATAAAATGGTTCAGTGAGCATTAGCAACTCTGAGACACAAGTTTCAATCAGTCTTCAGGCAAAGGCGTCAATCTATATTAGACCTACTGTGCTGTGAGTTGCAGCTAGAAAGTTGGATAAGGCAGAGCAACAGCAAAAATGTGAACAAGACCTAATAAAGCCACAGTGAAGAGAAAGAAAGCTCTCCCCAGGCTCTCACATGCATCACTTATACAATACCAGGTGCTGGGTTCAACACATGAAGAGCTCCTTAATAAGGCTGACAGCTAAAAGCAGGCTTCAGACTCTAACTTTATTTTACATGACACCTACAGTAACAGTCCTCTGTTCTCCAGCAGACAATAGTAAAAACTTGAACTGCCAACAGTTAAAAAGGAGGTTTCATATTCACCCCTCAGCTATCATATAGAGGAAAAGAAAAACCTAAAAACATTCAAGCAGCACAGCGTTTCTTCTGTAACATTTTCATACAATTACTAACATAACAGCAGTTTCAGAGGACCTTTCCTTACAAATCTGTATGACATTTTAGATATAGCTGTTGGATTAGATTTTAACCACAAAACAATCCTTAAGTTTTAGCAACAACTCATTTTGGAAAATGATATCATTAAAGAGTAATTCCAAGAAATGTGGGGCAGTACTGTTAGATGCCGTGAAAATGTCTCCCAAAGCACAAACTTTGTAATAAGTGATGCTGGTTCATATTTGATATGGGCTGTAAAAAGCAGGTTATTGTAATGGTGCTCTTCCCAGCAAATAAGACCATTAAAAATGTACTTAATGTTCAGTTGAATTGAAAAGCGGGCCAGTTAAAAATCCATATTTTGCTATTTTGTATAATGGTATCAAAAATTTTACTAGTGGCTAACTCTAAGCCACAAATTTAAAATTATAAATGTCAACTTTTTTTAAATAAAAACAAGCTTCTATTTTTTCTCTTTTTTTAATATAATGCAGTATTTTCTGCCCAGCTTCTATCATCACAGTATAATCAATAGGAGCAAATTTTGGAGCGATGGTTTAACGTGAATTTATTTGAAAAATGTTGCTCTATTACTTGCTGACACATCTTTCTCAACTCACTTTTCTGGACACTAAATGTATTATTTTTCTAGTGAACTCAACGCTTGAAAAGCATAGCACCCAAAATCTAGAGACTTCCATGCAATTCTATTCTTTTCAACTCTATAAGGACATTAAAGGCGAACAACAGAAAACTAGCATGATAGATTAGTAGAATAGCTTCTTCAAGCTCAGATTCTGTAAAGGTAAGAGTATTTTTAACTATTCCAAACAGCTCTTCTACAAAAGAACCAGTACCAGACCAGCATCCAGACCAACCCAGTCCTAAGTAAGCATGTCTCTCCAACACTGACGTGATCGATGGGCAAGAGAATAAAAGTGGCCTCTGTCTATTATAAAATCAGTATTCCAGGCGAAATCTAAACATTTCACATTTTCTTCTCCCTTGGCTCACCATCTTACAAATACACATGACTGTCTCTACCATTACGTTCACTTCAGAGACCATATATGTGTGTACTATTAATCCTTGTATTCCCTGTAAAGCCAAGGACAGCGCTGAAATTTGTGGAAATAATTTTAGGAGGAAAATATTATATAATGCATTAATTATCTATTGCTACATAACAAAATATCTCCAAATTTAGCAGCTTAGAACAAAAACATGTATTATCCTGCACAGTTTCTGAGGATCAGGAATCTGGGAGTAGTTCAGCTGGGTGGTTTAGGTTTAGGGTTTCTCAGGAAGTTGCAGGTTATTGCCAGTTCCTCCCTGTCTGTTGGCCAGAGAGCTTAGTTCTTCACCACAGGGACCTCCCCATGGCAGCTAGACTCCCCCAGAGCAAGTCATGAGGCAGAGAGGGAAACGGGAGGGAGAGAAATAGAAACGAGAAAGAAAGAACACCCAAAACAGACATCTTAATATCTTGTATAACCTAATCTGAAAAGCAACATACCATCACTTGTGCAATATTCTATTGGCCACACAGACGAACTCTCGTAAATATGGGAGGAAAAACACAATGCTGTGAAAACCAGGAGACAGGGATCATTAAGGACCATCTTACAGGCTGCCTACCACAGCCCACCCTCTGGACCCCAATTATTCACATTCTTCCCATGTGCGATCAGTTCCAAATGTGTAAATTGTAATGGAGTCTTAAAGGGTTGTTTGAGGTACACTTCAGACCACTGAGTCAATGTAAGAGTAGATAATTTATGAAGAACATTCTTTGAAATATGATTCTCAAAATGAATATAACTCTCAAACTGACCTATGTTTTAAATCAAGAAGGTATTTTATATATTCAATGAATATTTCTTAGGATACTATTATATGCAAGGCTGCAGGTAATACAGATAGAATACTATGTGGGAAAAGTCCTGGGCTGGCTAAAAAGGAGGAAAGAAACAGGAAAAGTGTAATAGAAGAAGAAGAAATTTAAATGTGCTTTAAAGAGATGGTGAAAAGGAAAGAAACAACAGAATTTACATTGACAAAGATGCGGGCAAGTGTAAGGCATATAGTTCAAGGTATACATATTAGAGTAATGGGGAGAAAAGTTTGGATATTTGGGTTTTGTCAGATTCTAAAGAGGATTAAGTACCAAGGTAGGCTGTATTTAGTCTCATGGTTAGCCAGCTTGAAATAATGAATAAATATTAGTCAGGAAGAAATGGTCTGTTGGGAGTTATACTGTAAGCATAACTATCTGAGAATAAAATTTTACAATTAGTGACAATATTCCTTTTCTATTAATTATTACATAATTGTAAAAATATAAAATAATAGGTTACATGAATTTCAAACTAAGAAGTTTACCATGCTATGGCAGAATAGACCCATGTTCATGTCCTGTATAATTCCCCGCCCTTGCATGCGAGCAGGACTCTGACTTACTTCTAACCAATAGCACATGGCAAAGGATATGGGACATCACTTCAACGATTACATTAACACACAAACATATATGACTCTATCTTGATGGCATGCAGTAGAAGCTCTCCTGCTGGCTTTAAAGAAGCAAGCTGCTTTGATGTGAACTGCATTTAGAGAAGGCCACAAGGATAGGAACCATGGCTGGCCTCTAGGAGCTGAGGATCTCAGTCCTACAACTGCAATGAACTGAATTTGCTCCCAAACCAGTACGTTTGGAAGAAGATCCTGAACTCCAAATGAAAATGCAGACTAGCCAGAATTTTGATTGCAGACCCTGAGCTAAGCCATGCCTGGACTCCTGACCCATGGAAACCATGAGATAATAAGTGTACCTTGTTTTAAGCTTCTAAATATGTGGTCACTTGTTACATAGCAATAGAAAACACGCTAACTAAAACACAGAGAGCACATTTATAGAATCAACTCATTTTTACCATTTCTTGGACCACAATTAGAATGCTATGCAGGATATTTGCCAAGTGGCCTGGACAATACAGTCAACCTTTGAAACTAATATAATAGAGAACAAAACAGCAACTGACTTTTATTTTAATGCTTACTGTGCCTTTTATATATATTCACACATTTAGTCCTCAAATCAACTCCATGAAGTAGGTATTATTATCTCTATTTTCTAGATTCAGAAATTAAGGAACAGAGAGTTTAAACAATTTGCCCAAGTTTTCACATATGATAGGTTTGTTTTGGAACCGTAATTCAAATCTAGGCAATCTGATCTCCAAGCTGGCAATCTCAGCTACACTCTATAGCTCTCTATCTGTAGTCTTTGCTCTGCTTCTTTTTGCCCAGGAATGTCAGCACACCATGTATCTGAATGCTGACCCGGCCCCTCCTCAGCCAAATAAGCATCCTGCACAGTCCATTTACATTTCAATGATTTGACAATTAGAGCAAATATTTTGTCATGTATGATGCCTAATTTTTAAGAAGTATCATGAAACTTATAGCAATTTTTCCATAAGTATGTGAATGAAGTTTATTTCTACTCCATTGAAATAACTAAAATTGATATTTTATTTGGATTTAATACTCTTACAATGGAAATTCTGATAATAATTATGAATATCATGAAGTAAAATATGCACATACACATATACACTCACCGAACTACCCATTTACCCATATACATAAACACTCTAAGTTGTATGAAACAACATTTTAGTTCCCATTTTATAAGTATAACCTTGGGCAGGTTAGTTAACCTCTCTGAGAGGTAAAATGGGGAGAATACTAAATAAATTGCTGGAAAACAGGAAGATTCAACCAAGGGATTCACTTTAGGGATTTTGGGGGGGAAGGGAACAGAGGAGTGGAAAGGGAAGAAGAAAATTAATATTTCTTGAAAACAGCTCTGTATCAAGTGCTAAATCTTTACAATAATCCAATGAACAGGTATATCTGTCCTTCACTTTACTGTTTGAAAACCAAAGTGCAAAGATTTAAGGAAATTAACTGAGGTTGATTTAAAAAACTAACAATTGGCTATAAGGATGCAAACCTGTACCTACCAGACTGTATATATTTTTATATACAGATAAAAATATAATTCTATATATTTCCATGAAAAAACACTTTTTCAGAAAGTATTTTTCCATTAAGATGAACTATTGGCATCATGCATATGCATTATTTACCTATGTGGTTGGTCTTCACTTCAAAATATATAAAACTGCTACTATAAGCATATGACCAGAAAAAGTCTAATTAACAAGTTCGAGAAGCAGTTTTAAGGACTAACTTCAAACACAATTATGTTCCCTTTTGAGAAGACACTCTATTTTCTTTTTTTTTTTTTGGTGAGGAAGATCAGCCCTGAGCTAACATCCATGCCAATCTTCCTCTTTTTGCTGAGGAAGACTGGCCCTCAGCTAACATCCATGACCATCTTCCTCCACTTTATGTGGGACGCTGCCACAGCACGGCCCGACAAGTGGTGTGTCAGGGTGCACCCAGGATCTGAACCCGGGCCTCCAGCAGCGGAGCGCACACACTTAACCACTATGCCACATGGCCGGCCCCAGACACTCTATTTTCTAAAAATTGTTTCTTTCATGGTTCCATGATGTTCATTGTCAGGCAACTACTGCTTAGAAATCTAAAATCTCTCTGCTATTATCAAAACAAATGTCTTATTACTCAAAAAATTATAATTTAAATTATATAATATTATAATATTATTATTATATTATATAATTTTATAATAATATTATTAGTATTATATTATATAATTTTATAATTATAATTTAAAAGGTCTTACTAAGATGGAATATATCAACATAACCACTGTCTATAGTAAGCATAAATTATACAACTCAGAAAAAAATAAGATTGAGTGTTAGCAGATATGGTTCTAATAACACTTAATTGTTTATTATTAGCAGTAAAATCAGAACAAGCTATATTACTTTTTCCAAATCATTTAAATTCTTTGTCTTTTAGTTTCTCCACTTACTAAACAAAGGATAATACTGTTAGCCTTACTTACATCATAAGCAATGCAAGAGTGAAATTAATGAGTTTAATGAAAGAGTAAAATGAAATAAAAAGTTGCTAAAGCACTTCAAAAAACTTAAATGCTAAATAAATGTGGAATCATTTTGTTTGTATGTCTAGCAAAATGATAAAGTAGACAAAATTGTAGGTAAGATACCTAAGAAATATCTGACTATAATTCAAGCACATTGACAAAAATCTCTCAGGGAAGTTATGGAGTCTCTTTCTGGAGAAAGTTTTAGAAATGAGTAGAGCAACAGAGGCAGAACAGTGAGCATCCTGAGGCCTGTCTTATACGTATGGTGATCTCCCTGGATAAGGAATTCTGAGTGGAGTGGGCAAGAAAAGAAAAAGAATTCTGAAGAAGCCAGGGCACCATGGTTCTTGGGAGAGATAAAGAGTCTGGGGATAAACACTAGGGAGAGAAACGATGATGTAAACTCTTCACCTAAAATTTCTTTTAGTTTTCTTTTTATAATTATATTATTACAGATTTGGCCACCTATGACATACTGCTTGATTGATACCACAGATCCACAGTGACACTGAAAAACTAATTTTACAGAAACTTTATATATTGAGTAAGCATGGGAAATAAAATCTGCATCTTTTGGCAACGCATCACATGCTGTTTCCGTGGTTCTTGCTTTGTACAAAACAATGGATTTAAAGTTCTCTAAATTGACATTGTAAATATCAAGGAAAACTACCATTAGATTTAAAGAAGTGTAATATTAAAAAGAAAACAAATCCTTTCTAAAAATTGATTTGCTGGGTCTCGAAGTTTAAAAAAAATCAAACTTTCAAGGAAAAAAAGCATTACTAGTATGTTATTCTCTTTATTTTCTGACATTTCTAGATCCCCAAAAACCTTAATATCAATTGAATCTTAATAAAATAATACTGAAAACATCAGTAATAAAAGGCTAGCATAATGGTAACAGAAAATACTCCAAGTGCTTTTCTGGCCTAATAATTTCCCTTCAATATTTCAAAACCAAATTCACATTCCAAATAAATTTATGTTAAATTTCAAAAAAAGTGAGACCAAGTTTAATAGGAAGAGAATACACAGCAAGGAGTGAATGAGAAGCCGTGAATGGGAAGCCTAAGAGAAGAGACAGTGGTAAATAGTTCTACTGCCATACTTGACATGTCTCTCTGGTTCACTGATAACTTTTTTCAACCTTCGGGCAAAGATATTTAACCAAAAAATTAAAGAATAAAATAAACATTAGAAAAACAAGACAAAGCACAATGAACGAAAGAGAACTATTACCAAAAGGGCCACTTACCTATTTCTTCCAGATCTTCCACAAGACTTTCAAGTCAACCTTGACGTGGAGTCCTAGGTAAATTCAATCCCAGCATCACATTAGAGTAGCCCTGTTAACAGGGACAAAAAATTGTCACTGCTTTGAAAAGTAACTTTGAATATATGTCACAATTAGCTCAATGACTTCATAGAACACAAAACATATTCAACTTCCAATAAAGATACTTGTTAATACATTCACTGTTTTGTGAATCTTCAAATAAGTAGGAAAATGCTTTTCTACATTTTAATTTAGAGAACTGTAAATCCATTGTTTGGTACAAAGCAAGGACCACTGAGACAGCATGAGATGCATTTCTAAAACTGCAGATTTTATTTCCCACTCTTACATTGATTTGGCAGGTTTAAACTTCTGGTGATTAAATTTTATAATTTATAGAATAAAACTATTTACATCTCAAGGTTCCCAACTGAAAATATAACTGATTTCAATTGCCTCTTCAACACACACTTAATGAGCTTTGTAGACCTTCTCACAATTAGCAAATTGGAAGTAAGCATTTTCTCCTCATAATCACAATGGAGGGTTATTACCTTAATACTTATTTAAATTTGTATTTTCCAGACCCATTTCCTATTTAACCACTCTCTCTTCTAGTGAAATCTTTCTTTAATCTGAAAAATTTAGCTCATATCTTTCTTAGGTTAAAAAAAGTGTTCTGATGGTCCAATAAAATTATAGTAAGTCCTATAATGTATAGTAAGTAAATGGGTTTTGACTCATATACTAATTGATTGGTAGTGACTACATGGAAAGCTGTATGGAGACTAAACCTGAGTCCGCAGCAGGAAGGAGTACTGTGTTCAATTAGCAATGTCTGTCATAGGCATTGAAAGGGATGAATGACATCATATGCCACCTTTGTTGAACATTTTAGACACTTCACTAATTTTATTTAAATCATTTCCAAACCTTTTGGCTAAAAATCCTTTCTTCCAGTGAAATCTTAGTGAGGAGTCAATTAATGAAACAGATAAAAATGAAGTATTCTGGTTAAATCAGAACCCCAAATAGTGCTACCATTCTTCTTTCCCCAGATACCTTGGGGGGTATTGCACAAAGCCTTAGATATTCTGCAAAGTACGACTTCAAACCATTGTTTTAGTTAATCATAAGTATCAAGGTAACTCAAAGTCACAAAAATTAAGGTAATTCAAACTCCTGTTCTTTACATTCCAGCATTCTTTCTCTATTGCTCCTCTTGTCCATATTTCTCCGGAAGATAAAATTTTGCACGTGAGTAGGCTGCACTCTTGACTTTCTTTGTGTTAATCTTTCTTCTATAATTATTTCCTGCCTGCTATATGCCACCAAAAGAAACAGATTTCTTATTACAACGTAGCAGTCTAAATTATTTCCTAATTCCATACTGGCTTATTTTCCCTTTCCTATATTCATGGATATCAATTTTTCCTAAATCAATCCATAAATTCTAGATTTTTAAAGAAAATCTACAAACCTATTTTAAAAGTATATTTTACAAAAGGTCTATTAATATCAAAGTAAAATTCAAAAATGAAGGGCAAAGAGAAGGAATCCACTCTACCAAGTATTAGGATATATTACAAAGCTAAGTGCAGACTCAGGGATACAGAATTCAGAAATAACCCCACATATCAATGAGAGCTCTATGTATGATAAGGGTAATATCACAAAGTAAAAGAAAAGGTTGGTGTTGTTGACTCATTGTGTGGAGAAAGAAAATTAGTCTCAGAATATGGCAAAAAATAAACTTAGGTCCTTATTTTACACCATAAACAAATTTGGATTCCAATGAGATTAAAGAGTTTTAAATGTGAAAGTTATCTTTTCAAAGATAATAGAAAAAATTTAGGTAACTATTTTTGAGACTTAGAAGTAACAAACAATTCTGAAGCAAGACCTAAAAAGCACAAATAATAAGGCACAAAATTGACGGATTTGGCTAAAACACAATGAGAATTTTTCAGTGAAGGATATCACAGATAATTTCATAGATAAACTGAGAGAAGACCTAAAACCAAGATGAAATTAATATTAACATATATACTCAGAGGAAACTAATAGAAAAATGAGCAAAAAACCTGAAAAGGCAGTTTCTCAGAAGGGGAAGCCAGAATGGCTATCAAATATAGTTTAAAATGCTCAAAATCACCAGTTATCAGGAAGATGCAAATTAAAAAACCAATGAGATACCACTTTACGTCATCAGAATAGCATAAATTTGAATGCTGGATTCTACCCAGCACTGGCAAAAATACAGAAAGATGAGCACTCTCTTGTTTACTGCTAATGGAAGCATAAACAATACTGTTCTCCTTTTTTTTTTTTTTTTTGTGAGGAAGAGCAACCCTGAGCTAACATCTATTGCCAATCCTCCTCCTCTATTTCTTTTTCCCCAAAGCCCCAGTAGATAGTTGTATGTCATAGTTGCACATCCTTCTAGTTGCTGTATGTGGGACGCGGCCTCAGCATGGCCGGAGAAGCGGTGCGTCGGTGCACGCCCGGGATCCGAACCTGGGCCACCAGCAGCGGAGCGCGCGCATGTAACCGCTAGGCCACGGGGCCGGCCCCAATACTGTTATTCTTAAAAGCAATCTGGAAGACCTAAAATGCCTACTCTCTCTTTATGGATCCAAAACACCCTGCACAGAACTCTACTGTAGTATATATTAACTTAGATTTTATTTCACTTTTTTATTTACACACCTTTCTCTCCCACTAGTTTCTCCATTTTCATTACTCGAAATTAATGTCAAAAATTGATAAATCAAGAAATAGCAATAAGCATAAGCATATCATTTAACTATGGATGTAAATACCAGGAACCTGTTGCCTCTGGAGAGCTGGACCGGGTAGTGGAAAGGCACGAGCCAGAGGACTGCTGTTTTTCATTATAAAAAGCTTTTTGTTTCATTTGATTTTTTAACTCTGTGCATGTATTTCCTCGATAAAAGTCAAATTTAAATACAAAGGAAAAAGAAAGAAGCTAATTTTAAAAATACACAAAGAACATACCATTGCAACATACAGATTTTATTTAAATAAGCATATATTATCTTACTAACTTAAACCTCAAGAGAGAAAAAATAAAACATGTCATAGATTACTGATCACAGTGATCATAATAATTACTTAATTATATACCAAATGATCACTTAAGAACCAAATGATCATTTAATTATATAAGAAACTCTATTAAAAAAAAAAAAAAAACTTAAGCCAGTAAAGGAAAATAAGATAAAGCGGAAAAGGCAAAACCAGAGCTAGAGAAGCTCATTGGAATTCTCTTACATATACACATTCACACACGCTGACTGGTTGCCGACTATACGCCAGGCACTGTCCAGGCTCTGAGATAAAGCCACAACCCTGCTCTCATGGAGTGTGCAGTATAATGAGGAACATGCAGGGGACAATTTCTAGTGTGCTGAGCAACATGGTATATATGCAGGGGCAGCACCCAATTTAAGCAAAGGCAGCCAAAAAAGACTTCCGGGACAAACGGATCTCTATGCAGTTTACATTTACAAACACTCCCTTTTCTAATTTTTTTCTAGCCTTCTAAAGTGGATGACGAATTTATTTAAGGTTTGCTGTGGTAGGAGAGGAGAGCATCACTCAGACATCCCCAGAGAGTTTGACCTGTCTGCTTTCAGGAACTGTACTAGATGAAGTGAACAATTACTAGGTGGTTTAGTTTTGTTGCATTTATTTATTTTTTTCTAGGAACTCACTGATAAGAAAGAGATTTAGTTTTCTAATGTGACACTTGGAACTCTTTGTTAATATTTTCTACCCCCCTGTCTTTTAGTTAACAAAAATGAAGACATGCCCTAAAAGAAGTACTATCATTTAATTGTTTTCTAAACAAAAAAGAAAAAAAATTACATCGGACAAAGCTTAAGTATAAAACAAGTGTCTTTTGAATTCTACCGCAAAATAGCATAATACGAAATCCGTAGTCTAGTGAATTTGGAAGAATATACTAAAAATTTGAAATAAATAAATAAAATACATTTGTTATATAGGTCATAATGTGTAACTGATGTTCAAAAGTAAAAATCACATTAACATTTTAAATAGTTTTCATATTATATAGCATAGGTCTTCTTGGAGAATGTTGAGAACTAAGAATTATGTTATTATCTCAAAACAGCTAGTTAACCATAGCCAAATAAGAGAAAGTAAACAATTGTTCATTGGTTACAAAGGCTGATAGTATAACCAATATTCTAGTGATCAGAAAATAATTAAACAACCAAACCCCAGCAAAACAACAAACTCATAAGTTTAATTCCAGTTGCTGGGTAATGGGGATGTATGCTGGTAGGATAAAAGAAACAATGGGGAAAGCTTTTTATTTTCAGAAGGCATAGTCCACATTCTATATGAATAGTTATTCTATTCATATCAAAATTTATGAAGGGCTCTACATTCTTTTTGCATCAGGCATTTACATGAGAGGAACATCATATCATTATCATTTGTAGAAATGTTGCAAATATCAAGAAAGGAAATCACTAAGATTTCTGAAAAGTTGGTTCTGCAAAGGCTAAATGCTGTGCAACTGCTGACAGAGATACAGTGCTCACTACAATTAGCATCCCGACTCTGATTAAAGCAGGGTGAACTCCACAAGGGCCAGGATGTTTGTCTGTTTAACTCCCTTTTGAGTCCAATAAACTTAAACTACTGCCTGGCACATAGCAGGCACTTAATAAATATTTGTCAAATGGATGTATTAGTCTACAGACTAATCAACATGGACATGGACAGACATGGGAATTTAAAAATGAAATTTTAGATAGACTAGACAGTGGATCTAAACCAGGACAGAGATACTGCCCTTAGGTAATCCTGGTTCAAAATTTAATTCAGTGATTTTTCAAGAGAGGTAAGACATAGAAATAAAAGAGTGTTTTGTCCTACTGCCTTAATTTAATATGGCACAATATTAATTTTATTTTGGAATTTCAAATAACATTGAGAACATACATTTTGGAGTTTGAGTATAGAATATTGTTTCAAAAGTCTGAAAAATCCTGATTTAACCTATACCTTAATAAAGTAGCATTTGTAGATGTGGTAGTTAATACTAGAGCCATACTGTAGTGATGATGCACAGCGATGAAGCATATATAAACATATACACATAAATACTAATTATAGCTCAACTACATGAGATTTATTCCATGAGTTTGGTTCTCAAATTATCCTTCTATCATCCTTATAGAGTATGAGGTAAAAGGAGATCCCTTAGTATTGCTAAGAGGTACTTCAATTACCAACAAAAACTATATTCACTATCTTTTAGCTACATTAGGTAAATCAGGTAAGCATTATCTCTACAGAATGGGGCCTATACAAGATTTATTCTTGTTTGGTTGACCTACCCCCCAGTTAATAGCATCTGGATCTAAGAAGGTGGAGCAAATGATGCTTCAGGCTCCACCACATCCCCATCAAAACATTATGGAGATACATTCATAGGAATTGAATTGAGATAAAAGTTCACCTGGAAAACAACTGAAGCCACAATGAAAGTTAAGTTTGCTCTTATTATGGGCACAGTTCAAAACATATTTACTAAGGGATAGGACAATTTTATTTTTAGTAACTTTTTACACTTATAAATTTGTTTCTAGCTTTGAATTGAAAATATCCGTATTTTATTGGCAGGTTTGGTCATAGAATGTAAAAATCAAAATTAAATCAATAAGGAGACGATACTGTAAGGTAGAAGGTGAGCAGGCAGTCATTAAAGGAAGGGGTAATGCTAGGACGCTTACTTGTAGGATTCTGCTTTCTTAGACTTCCCTCAGAGCAAAATTAAGAGCCGCCTGGTGGAAGTGTGTAAAAACGCATTACCATATTTACACAAATATGCAAAAATATTTTAAAACCAAACTTCACTTATTTCTATTTTTTTATTGTGGTAAGAACACTTAACATGAGATCTAGCCCCAAAGAATTTTTAAGTGCACAATATTGTTAATTGTAGGCATAATGTTGTACATCAGATCTCTAGAACTTATTCATCTTGCATAACTGAAACTTTATACCTGTTGAACAGCAATGGCTTAAATTTCAAATTGCATAAAAGACTTTTTCCTCTTCAATCACTGCAGTTACTGAACACCTACTAAGTACCAGGTTTGTTATCTGCTGGAGACACAGAGATCAAAGATACTCTTCCTGCTGACTGCTTAAGGACAGGTTAAGCCGCTAAGCATGCAGTAAATATGCTTTTTTGTGGGTGTGTGAGGAAGATCAGCCCTGAGCTAACATCCGTGCTAATCCTCCTCTTTTTGCTGAGGAAAACCGGCCCTGAGCTAACATCTATTGCCAATCCTCCTCCTTTTTTTTTCCCCAAAGCCCCAGTAGATAGTTGTATGTCATAGTTGCACATCCTTCTAGTTGCTGTATGTGGGACGCTGCTTCAGCATGGCCGGAGAAGCGGTGCGTCGGTGCGTGCCCGGGATCTGAACCCGGGCCACCAGTAGTGGAGCGCGCGCACTTAACCGCTAAGCCACAGGGCTGGCCCAGTAAATATGCTTTTGAATGAATGATATTCCCTAAAGCCAAAGATAGATTATAAGTTAAAATGTGATACCATGTAAGCGAAACTAAGCACAGGGTGATACCGACTATAACAGCGATTTGCCACGTGAAAATAATTATTAGGCAGGTGGACAAAGTGACACACTTGTTGGAATCAGAACTAAATGCCCTTCTAAATTTCTCCAGAAGTTACCAAAAGAATAGTTCTTATATTCTAAAAGCTAAAGACTTTTGAGTATATTTACATTTTTCTTTCATTTTTATAAAAAAAATTACTTTCCAGAAGTCAATCATTTTGACGACATCTGAAGTTAGAAAAAGGGCTCATCAAGTGGACACAGGTCACACAACTTTAACAAAAAACTTTCAAGCTTATTAGAACTATATTACTAAAATAATTATATCAATTATTTGAATTAGAACTATTAAAGTCATATAAACCATAAACATGTAAATACATGCTGCCATAACAAACTGAATAATAAATTTCCAAAATAACATACACTGTTTAGTATTTCCAGTAGGTTGTGGAAGAGAGAAAAAAATCACACAATACTCTTGACACCATTACTAACAGAGTAAATTATTAAAAATTGGAGAGGGGAAGAAAAGCACTTCAGGCAATAAAATTAAAGTATGAATTCTGACCCAAAATTCAGAAATTTTTACAACTGTACGTAGGAGGCTGAAAACAAGCTCCTGGGTTCAAACACAGGCTGGAGTTGACTTTAATTCGTTCTACGGAGGCATGTCCTCAGTGGGAGCTCAAAAAATACACCACTAAGTTAATAAAGGAGAATTCCTTCAAAAACCACTTTAGCTTTTATTGTTGTTTTGGCTGAGAGTATAAGACTAAATTAAAGGAAAATGGTGACGAAATATTCAAGAATGCTACTCCTGGAATTAGTAAAGCAGGTTGAAACAGACTCAGATTCTGCAGAACGACACACAGATGTGATTTTTTTTCACCGTCTTCATTGCAGTTCGAAGCCTAAGCCTTAAAAAAACGCATCAGACATAAAAGTGCTTTCTTTCTTTCTCTTCTTTTGTTCTCTTACTCATCCCTTCCTTATTCTGCACTTCCCTCCTTTCCTTGATATTTCCATGAGAAAATAAGAAAGTTCATCTTCCTTTCCACGCTAATCAACAATTTTTTTTACTAACATAGGTACCAAGTTTAATACCAGATCAACATTTACGATCCTCAGAACAAATCTCTGGTTCTGTATTTTCTCATTTTCCTCTCTTATTTTTGGAGACAAGAAGGTCTCATTTTCAGCAAGATAACAGAGTGCTCAAGTCTGTAAACAGGACTTTGAGAAGTAAGTGGAAACAGTAATGTGCGTGAAAATGACTCCACAGCCGCTTGCCTGATGCTGGAGATGCTCTGTCCATCTCTTTCAAACCAGAAGAAATGTGATGCATGCAGTCTAGAGAACCAGCATTCCAACCTTATGGAAAGTTTTCTTTTTTTATTTTATTATTATTATTATTATTATTATTATTATTTTTGCCGAGGAAGATTCACCCTGAGCTAACATCCACTGCCAATCTTCCTCTTTTTTTGTACGTGGGCCACCGCCACAGCATGGCCACTGACAGACGAGTGGTGTAGGTCCACGCCAAGGAACCGAATCCAGGCCACTGAAGCAGAGTGCACCGAACGTAACCACTAGGCAACCAGGGCTGGCCCGGGAAAGTCTTTTAAACTAGGTAGGAAAGATTTAGGATACTGGGAGTTGCAGGATTTCCCAGTCATTTGAGGGATACATTGTCAGAACTATATAAGGAGCTTGATAGCCCTGGATAACCTGGAATTTTCATGTTTTCTCTACCACATGTCAAATGATTCCATCCCCAAATTTCTTCTGTGGCAAGTTTATAGTCCTAATCTGATACCAGTTCTCTTGGCTTCTACCACAATACAAACATATTTACCAATAAAGAGTATCCTCTACATTTTGATGTATTGTGATAAAAACTTTTCAAGGGTAACACCAGCATATTGTCATCCAGGACATAGTATTTGTTTCATAAATGCTAAACGAACATTAAAGCTACTTAAACTTGTGAAATTCTGGCTTCCTGCCTATCCACAGCGTTTTATTCAAGACTTCTATTTTCTCTAATTAACTATCCAGCTGAAGTTCCACCAACACTGAGCTACCTCCATCATCTAACTTAATCTACTCACAGAACCCAAGATTTAAAAAACAATTTTTTTCAGAAAATATAAGCTCTTAAATGGAATGCAACTTGAATTGAGCAATGTTTAGAGCAATAATTAAGAAAATCACTTCTATTGGAATGCACTGGGTGAGGCAATGGGTTTTTTTCTGCAGTCAATTTAACTTCAGCAAAGAAAATAAAAGACAAAACACAGGTTCAAAGAAGCTGAGATCAGGTGAAGAGGTATGCCCATTTTACAGTACTGAATCACCCTTCCAATTCTGCTTACTTCACAAATCTATATATTTTGTCTGTTTAGAGAAGCTGTTCCATACATTTATTAAAGTAAAACAACACAGCTATATCACTTATGAAACAAAATGCTTTAATAGATTGAATTTTCTTACACAATCTCATATCTAACTCAACAGAAGGATGCAATACAGATTGTTCAAATTTTAGGCTGGCAGTTTTAATAAAACCATTACCTTCTCTTTATTTTTTTTTCTTCTTTCCTTAAAAGAAGCAATCATCCTTTATTAGATAGCTATCTCTTATGTTGTTTGTTTATTTATTGTTGACAATAATTATTAATCATCATTTGATTCTGGGAGTTTATTTTATTCTATGTCCTGGGTGAATGCTCTTATAACTCTAGGATTAGATTCATATAAAGGTCCCAATGCATTAAAACCACTAATAGTCCATTTTGTACATAAAGCCATCTATTGTGCCAGTTTCTCTTTCTGATTTTTTTAAATAAAAAATTGATGGATACTTTAGCAACATACAGTATTAAATAAAGCAAATTATCAAGGAAACAAGTGGTAAAATTTATGTGAGCTAAAATTCACAACAGCATTATTAGTTTTAGTATTGAGAAAGACATTGTGATTATATAAATATATTGTCAGAAATTTCATGAAACACTATCTTTTCAAATACTCAAATAAATACAACTTGAATATTGACAGAGGAGAGCACCAATTTGATAGGATTGCACCCTTTTATTTATTTATTTTTTAAATCTTTTAATTTTTTTTAATTATTATTATTTTTTTGGTGAGGAAGATTTGCCCTGAGCTAACATCCGTTGCCAGTCTTCCTCTTTTTTCATCTTTTTTGCTAAAGGAAGATTAGCCTTGAACTAACATTTGTGCCAGTCTTCCTCTACTTTGTATGTGGGTAGCTGCCACAGTATGGCTGATGAGTGGAGCAAGTCAGCGCCTGGGATCCAAACCCACGAACCTGGGCCACCAAAGCCGAGCACATGGAACTTGAACCACTCCGCCACAGGGCCAGCCCCAGGACTGCACCCTTATATATATCTATCTTTTTATTTAGTTGAGAATCTGTAGGAAACAGGCTTCCAAGCATAATCACATGGGTTTTTAGCCACAAAAATATATATCCAGTCCGACATTTATTGAGGATTTCCTATGTGTTAGCACTGTGCTAGGGGCTTCCCAGATACCAAACCAAACTGACCAGATGCTCACTAGGTACTCATAATAAAGACATATTCCTGAAATTTCAGCAGGAAATTCACAACTCCATCCTCACACTGTTTTCTGAATTACCTTAAAGTACTCTTCACTGCATATCAAGTCAAACATTTTAGAAAACCATTTTGGGGGCACCAGTTTGAAGATTTACAGAAACATTATCAAAGACAAGAAAAAAATATTTGCAAGTATATCCATTTAGCTATTGAAAATGGTTCTCAACCAACGATCGGATCCTGCTAAATTCTTTTTTTTTTTTTTTTTTTTTTTTGTGAGGAGATCAGCCCTGAGCTAACATCCGCCAATCCTCCTCTTTTTTTTTTTGCTGAGGAAGACGGCCCTGGGCTAACATCGGTGCCTATCTTCCTCCACTTTATATGGGACGCCGCCACAGCATGGCTTACCAAGCAGTGCGTCGGTGTGCGCCCGGGATCCGAACCAGCGAACCCCGGGCCGCCGCAGCGGAGCGCGCGCACTTAACTGCTTAACTGCTTGCGCCACCGGGCCGGCCCCCCTGCTAAATTCTTATTACACAATATCAGTCCTCTTTACAAAGAACTTTCCTGATGAAGTTAGTTATTTGTCAGTGGGTTCTAACTTCTAAGCACTTAGGTATCTAGTTTTAAGAGCCTATATGAAAGGAGAGAAAACTAGTTAAATTCTTTAGACTTTCTTAATGTGGCTGTATCCACCACTTTAGATTTTAATTTTAGCAACTCCACTATTCATGTTTACTTCCAAAACTTCCATAGAATTATTGGGTTAATAAAGATTTGTTGATATATCTGGATACAATGTGCTTTTAAAAATATAAACAAATAGTTCTTCTCATTTGGCCTATTTACAAAATCTCACAGTATGTATTCAAAGAGACATACCTTATACATGGTTTGAGAACTGTTACCAATTATTATCTATGTGGGTCCATATTAGATCATAGAATGAGAAAATTAATTTATCATTGAGTCAATTATAGAAATAAGAAGCATTCTAGATAAGCTAGAAATTACTGTACTGTATAATGAAAACTTATACTTGGAAGGATACAATTAAATTTGGTTTACTTTCTAGACATATAAATAGTAATTTGAAAATTTACTGAGATTTTCAACGACAGTATTTTAAAAAGAGGAGTTTCTGGTTGACTCTCAAATACAACTCAGAAAATTCAATTTTACAGAATTATCTTTCCTTGCATCCTGACTGATCAAAATATCTTTCTTTTTCTTGGGTTTTTTGTTTGTTTATTTCTTAAAACTTGAACACAGAAGCAGTCATTATCCTCAGGCCATGAACTACTGCAGGAATGTGATTAAGCCATTGTAACAAAGAAACAAGAAAGTCAAGAAAAGTACCTGCCACACAGTAAGCTCTCTAAACATTTGTCTGAAAATGAATGAAGAAACGAAAGATCATTACTTTGGAAACATATCGCTCTAGATATAAAATGAAGTAATCTCGGATGGACAATCTTAAATGTATTCCTGATACTGTTGGAGGGAAACATAATTCTGAACTGCATGTTTTATTGATATGACAAACAACAGAAAGATCAAGGGGCTTTAAGAAATACATTAAAAAGAATTGTATTAACTCATTTAAGAGATTTATATTAGCAGGATCATAATTTAATGGTATACTGGTATTAAACTAAATTTTGAAATGAGAACAATAGGATCATGCAATTTGTATATCAAATATAAACCATTTAATTCAAGAATAGTATGTACTAATAAATAAGGAAAGGAGATCTTTAACTATATCACTTTTACTTTCTCACTCAGCATCTTTCATTTTTTTTTTTTTTACTTTTTTTGTGTATGTGTGAGGAAGATCAAGATCTGAGCTAACATCCATGCCAATCCTCCTCTGTTTTTTCCTGAGGAAGACTGGCCCTGGGCTAACATCTGTGCCCATCTTCCTCCACTTTATATAGGACGCTGCCACAGCATGGCCTGACAAGCAGTGCGTCAGTGCGCGCCCAGAATCCGAACCCGGGCCGCCTGCTGGGGAGCGTGCGCACTTAACTACGCCATGGGGCCGGCCCCAGCCTCTTTAATTTTCATTACAAATGTAAAACACATTCCTTTTATAGTTATTTATGTTACAAATAATTATTTTCCTGTCTTTTTAACTCTATTAAAAATATCAACGACATGACTACCCTCTAAACAATTTACAATTATTTACAACTATATATCAGTCTCCTGCTATATCCCTAGGTGTACCCTAAACTCTAAACCATATCAAACTCTTTGTCAGCAACTTCTCAGCAACCTGTAAACAAAGTATGTGCATTATTTGTTTATTTACCTAGAATATCCAGTTACAAATGACATGACATCATGAATTGAAACAAAGAAAACATCTTTATGGAATGTTCAGCTAGCCCCAGGGAAATCAAATTTTTATGATTGGTTAAGATATAGATAAATAGTTATATGTCAATTATATATAAATTAAAAAAAAATACAAGTAAACACAATGTGCTAGTGTTGTCTTTATACAATGCTTAATCATCGTCTGCTTTCTCCAAAACAAAGGAGGAATTACTTTCTCCTCAATTGTTGATCATAGTTCCTTTAAAATATACATTCAACAAAATACATACTCAATAAAAGCAAAACTTTATTTCCTCACCTTTTTTATGGCTCCTATAATTTAGTTCTACTAATCTATAGCAGTGGAAATCCAGAAACAAATACTCAGAAACACACACACACATACACATTCACTCAGGTCCCTGAGTAGTCCTACATACGTTTTTCCAATTCTTTCCTTAAAAGTGATAATAGTACCACAGAATTGCAGTACCAAAAATGAGTGACCTACTGACACAGAAGTTGTGTCTTCTGTGGATACTTTTGGAGTCCGAAATTGATTTTCTTCATTTTAGCCTGTGAGGGGTGTAGACTTTACCAGTCATCAGAGTGAGTAGTGGCACTAACAGAACACACTAAAGAAACAAGAGCTTTAAGAACATCAGAAGCAATAGCTCTAGGATCATGGCCCCTGTAAAAAGAATCTGGCTGTTCTCACCTGCTATGCTGTTTCTTAAAACACTGTATTTTGACAGATATTGTATTTTTGTTGACGAAAAAAATCTAATACATAGCTGGCACACAACCCTGAGCTGTAGTTTTCAAAATGTGAGCATTTTTGCACTGAATCTGAGTTTTTAATCTGAATTCTTGTTTGCCTCGATTCTAGTCAAATAAATGTGTTCTAATATGACCGTACATGTGAGTAGACTCCCTCTTGAACAAATACCTATAGCCACAGAATGACTTTAACTCTATGTTCTACCAGGTAGCCTGTAGGTACACTGCTTTGCTGAGTTGATTATAATAAATTCCATACATGAAAAGTACAATTCCAATTTACATGTTCCTGTCCATCAACAGATGAATGGATAAACAAAATGTGGTGTAGGCATACAATGTAGGTGTAGGAATACAATATTCTTCAGCCTTAAAAAGGAAAGAAATTCTGACATTTGCTACAAAATAGATAAACCTTGAAGACATTAACACTAAGTAAAATAAGTCAGTCACAAAAGGACAAACATTGTATGATTCCACTTATATACTATACCTAGACTAGTCGAATTCATAGAGACAGAGAGTGGAATGGTGGTTGCCAGCGCTGGGGGGGGCGGGGGGGGGGCGGGAAATCGGAAGTGACTGTTTAATGGGTACAGAGTTTCAGTTTTGCAAGTTGAAAAAAGTTCTCATAATGTTTGCACAAAAATGTGATGGTACTTAATACCACTGAACCATACACTTAAAAATGGTTAAAATGGTAAATTTTGTTATGTATATCTTACCACAATTTTAATTTATCAATTAATTTACATGATCATGTAGGAGTAACCCTCTAAAATTAAGATATTTGATACCTACAATTTAATGCAGAACAGTAAGTGAAAGAAATGGAAGATGTTCTTTGAAATCCAGCAAAATTTTCAAAAGTTGTTCATAAGCTTTTTGCAGGAAAGGTTATCAAGAAGAGAGTTAGTAAAGGCTGCTTTCCTTAGGATCTAGGAAGCTAGTAGTTTTAACCATTGAGAGGACAACTTTTTCAGTTTTAGTAAGTGTACGCCTAGGAAGCTCTTGGCCATAAGAATATGATTTGGGGCAAGCAAAATTTTCATTTTAAGTGTAACTTCTCTAAAGCATTTTCTGATACCCCATTTCCATAGGAAGATTTGCTCATTTGCTATTTTTTCTTCTAATGAACCCTAGTCAAACATTTTATAGCATGTCATAAAATGATTATGACACCAATTTGTTTACATTTGATCACCTACTATGAGACATTAAGCTCCTCAAGGGTCTTTCAAACATCTAGCCCACAGTTGGCACTAAAGGAATTTCTCTTGAGTAGACAGGTAGCTGAACAACTGAATAATTTTATCCACTATACAAATAATTACTGAGTACCTAAAATATGTAAAGTTCAGTAGAAATACAAAGATTAAAAATTATATGGTCTCTGATTCAAGAAATTAGGCAAATCTACTAATTCCCCAAATATATTAATACTGTAAACATAACATTTTTTAAAAGGTATAAATAAACTACTAGACATAGTATTTATAAACAAGAATGATTACATACTGTTTTAGGTGAAGGTGGAGATCAGGAAAGGCTTGATGAAGGACTCAGCATCTCACCTGAACATTAAAGTGTAGATGATATTTAAATAGGGGTAGGTAGGAAAACACGAGCGTATTTGTGGGAAAACAACAGTGGGATAGTCTCATTAGGTTACAACAGAAGTTCTCAAATCTTTCTGCTCTCAGGTTATCTTTTTTTTTTAATAATTTTATTTATTTATTTTCCCCCAAAGCCCCAGTAGATAGTTGTACATCATAGTTTCACATCCTTCTAGTTGCTGTACGTGGGACGCGGCCTCAGCGTGGCCGGAGAAGCTGTGCGTCGGTGCGCGCCCGGGATCCGAACCCAAGTCGCCAGCAGCGGAGCGCGTACACCTAACCGCTAAGCCACGGGGCCGGCCCTCAGGTTACCTTTACACTTTTAAAAATTATTATGAACCTTCCTCCCTCAAACAAAGCTTCTGTTTAAGTGGATGATCTCTTTTTATACTTACTTTATTAGCTATTACACTGAGAAATTTTTAAACCACAAGAATAGACAAGTACATATTCCATTAGTTGTCAAAAGAATGACATCATCAAATGGCATTTAGCCTCTGGACAACTGTATTGTATAGTCATGAGAGAATAAGAGTGAAAAAGACAAATAAGATTTTAACATTAATATGAAAATAGTATTGACCTCACAGCCACCTGGAAAGGTTCTTAGGGATCTCCCCCTAGATTCCCTAGACCACGCTTTAAGAACTGCTGGGTTACAGAGTGGAAAAGATGTAAGAAAGGAGACTAAATATACAGAGCTCGAATATGCCTGAAAGCCAAGCTACAGATTTTAAAACAGATAAATACTAAAGATTTTTGCACAAAACAGTCATAGGATGGTGAGCTAACTTTAGTGGGATTCATTTAGAAGGACAGAAATGGGTGCAAAAGCATGGGAAGGCAAACCAGAGGCCAGTTAGAAGCCTATGGAAGAGTTTACCAGGGGCAAGTAATAAGTACACCTGCGATGGTGCTGTAAGAAAGAAGAAAAGAGAAGCCTCTTAAAGGAGCCACAAAAGTTACAAAGAATCAGGAGATAATGTAGGATGGTATAGTATTAGGAAGACAAAGGAAGAACAACTTTCAAGATGAGACTGGGGAATTATGCAGGTATTTTAAAGTCAAGGAAAGGTGATGAGTAAGAGAGGGAAATCATGTAGTCACTGGTGATCTATAAAAAAACGAGTGTATGTGATTGACCAGATGACAAGATATTTAGGGAAAAATGGAAGGCGAGGAAGTTTTGGCGTAAGCATAGATGACTCATTTGAGATTCTGAAAATGAAACAAAGGAGAACGAGCAATAGCTTAGATTTAAAATTGAATGAAAGAAATTGGTGATGAGGAAAAGATTGAAGAAGGAATGGCAATGGAGTCAGGTTTCAAAGGAGCTAGGAGGAAATTAGGTCAAGAGAATAGATAGAAAGGTTTGTTTATCAAAAGAGAAAAGCCCCTTCTTGTGAGACAGAGCTAAAAGGAGAAAAGTTGGCTAAAAGTACAGGGAAATTAGCTGATAAAGATAAAAATGAGCAGAGGAATGCAAAGAAAGGAAGAATTACACAAGGTGGCAGCGAGAAGATCCTGAGATAACTAGAACCAAACTAGAAAGAAAAGAAGGGATTAAAGTAGAAAAAAAGCAAGAACATTTTTAGTTACTATTAGTGTGCATGATCACCAGGGAGGAAAGAACGCCAGAGACTGAAACCCCAGGATTCCAACTGGAATGCTAACAAGATGGTTTCCCAGGAAAAAATAAATAAATAAAGATTTACACTAGATCTGCATTGTCCAATATTGGTAGTCTCTACCCCCATGTGACTACTTAAATTTATTAAAATTAAATAAAATCTAAAATTCAATTATTTAATGACATTAGCCAGATTTCAAGTGCTCGATAACTATGTGTGGCCAGTGGCTACCATACTGGACGATGTAGATATGGAACATTTCCATCATCACAGTAAGTTCTATTGGATACAGATGCATTTATTATAAGGGTGGGAAACAATGCATTATAAAGTAGCTAGTAGTTTGGATATTTATTAAGCATCAGAAAGTGTACTAAGCACTTCACATATATGGCTGCATTCAAGCCTCACAATGATCTTTTGAGAGAAGTTCTATTACATTTCCATTTTACAGATGACAAAACAGAATAAGAGAGACAAATAATTTGCTTGAGATCACACTGTAACAGAGATAAGATTGAACCCTAGGACTTTCTGACTCCAAGGATAGAGGAATGAGGAAAAAGAATAATCTTTTGAAAGTGATAATATCCTGGTAGTTTAAAGATGAATTGTCTTTTCCTTGGACGATCAGAACACTATGAAATACAGCAGTAACAAAAGTAGAGAAGATTACATGAATAAATATAATTTATATTAATGGAAATAAAATATCTATGCAACAGTGAAGTACCAACTCGAAATGTTTTAAATTAGAAAGTTAAGTTATCATTGCAACTTTAACTCACCCCCACCTTACTTTGTGAGTTCCTGTCAGGTGGGAAAGTTCCTGTCAGGTGGGAAAGTTACTGTTGCCATGGAAACCACCACACTACTATTACTTTACACTTATATAACACCTTTCATCTGATAAGCTCAAAGAGACTTCTAAACATTAATTCATTAATAGTCCTTTTTATTGAAAGTGCATCAAAATTTACTTAATAGCATACAACAACAATTGCAGATCAAACAAAACGAAACTTCATTGCTCCCTAACAGATTCACGTCGATTATACACCATCTCCTACTACTTAAAAGGAAAGAGAGAGACAGTAATCTTATACAGACATTCTTGTTCCTTGTACCAAACTGAAAACCATCTCCTATTGTTTTATTGTCAAAAATACGCAGCTCTTCTTCCACCCACTCTTTAATTTCTTTCCTCATGTGTTCAGCTAATTGCCTGGGAACGTCTTTTAAAACGCCATTACACGAACTTACCTGTGCAGCTCTAACCAAGATATTAACCAGTATAAATCTGTTTCTTTCTTTAAAGGATGTATGACCTCATTTTAAATTGAGAAGAATAAAACTAAAATTTAAAGATTTTTTGGTGTTTAATTAAAAGCTTGAAAACTGAAAAGTGTGAAATCCTTAGCTGTTCATAACGATTTTTGTTCTTAAGCTGTTAAAAATAAAGCAAATATTTGTTTTGATATTCTAAAAACATAACAAAATACTAAGCTAAAAAAATTGGTCAGTGAAATGGTCTGTTCAGCATAGTATTTTGTGTTTAACAGAGTCATCAAAGGATATTTCATGTAATTACAACTTAGATAATTTTATGAAGTTGCTTTCAAAAGTAAAGGTAACTTGCCTCCAATAACTTACTAGGATCTATCACTCAAAAATGTAGGCAAACCCTTTTGGAACTTGTTTATACTTTTCAGTTGGAGCACTTTACTATTTTCTGAGCTAATACCATTTCTGCCACATCCTATTGGTCAAATTAATTCACAAGGCCATCCCTGATTCAAGGGAATAGAGAAATAGACTTCTCATGGGAGGAGTGGACAAGTTACACTGTAAAAAGGCCTGCATTCAAGGAAGAGTTTGTGGCCATTTTTTGTAAGCTACCACAGATGGAAATCTTTCTAAGATGTATTATGTTCAGACTTCTTATAAAAGATAATTTAGAATTTGTTGACTCAAGATTATTATTAGGAAAACCCATCATTAAACAAGGCCATCATTTTACAATTCTGTATTTTAAGCTTTGTCTTTTTTCTCAATGTCAGGTTTCTAGCTGTTATCACTGCTCCTGCCCTAATGATCCTATCCATTTCTTCCCTGTTAATCCTCCTCTCCCAACATACACACAATTAACTTGCTTCTCCTGTTGGAAGCTGTTTTATGACTGAGGAACCGTATAACATAAAAGCTGTTTGTCATATACTCTCTAAATAAGGACTGAATTAAGAAGTTAGCAGGTACCTCTGAGACTCAAACATCTTTCTCTGGTTACTATTACGTTCTCGCTTATCTTTCATTCCTACTCAAAGAATCACTTTATATGGAAGGTGACATTATCAGGAATTCTTCTGAAGATTTTTTTTTTTCCTCAGAAACCAAATCTATTTCAAAATCTTGGGTCACTGAACATAATTGGCCCAAAGCAGAATTTTTTAATGGTCTGTTTCAGTATAAACAGCTCTAATATACCTTGGAATAATTATTCTTTATGTAACCCAGTTTGCCTAAAATATTTGTTTCTTGAACAGCTTTGAGTTTTGAATTCCGTCCCTCTTCATCAATAACTTTTTAACTTCATTTGTATTCTTCCCATTATTCTCCTTCTACTGTTTATCGGTTGAAATGGTCATCAAAATGTAATAAGTTGATCGAAGAGTCTCAGATATTACTTTAGAATAAGCCTCTTCCTTTTATGAAAGATGCATCTGTATTTGACTTTGTAAGATAATAAATTCAGGAAAAACCCAACTGGGACCTCTAACATACCCTTCTACAATATATGAATTTTATACTAAATAAGACTACAATATTCTCCTCTTCAAGTAGAAGCCACATTCCCATAGGAAATGAGATACTAAACTATTAATAGCTTACCCAGGTTTTCTCTGCCTACTATGGAACCTTAAACTTCCTCACAGTCTAAGCACTGTAAAACATTACAATTCATGTTCATATAAATGAAACTCTCTAGATGTTCCTCAGCTAGTCTACTACTCAATGTTTCTGATGTTTTTAAGATAGAAAACTTCTTCACATTCAACCTGAGAAAAAGACAATGTCAAACTCAATTTATAAGTCAAAAAATACTGTCACAAGCACTGCTGTAAGGTTTGTAATGTTTTAAAATATTATGGCAGCGAACTGAATAGTTATGATAAGTAGAATTACTGACAGTGGTTTTTTTCTTTTTTCTTTTAATTACAGGATGTGTGTACTGATGCTGTCTTTATTGCTATCTTGCGATCCTTCCTTTCATTCTCTCATACAGTTCTGGTATAGTTGGGTTATTCTAGAACTCCATTCTAGCCTATACTGCTGTTTCCCTATGCTCACTCTTGAGGAGATGATTCTATAATACTGTCTTTTTTTTGTCACCAGACAACTGACATAATTGGTCAACGACTGACCTTCTGCTCCTGTTTTGTATAGGGACATTAATTGATCATAAAATATCCACCAAATACAGTATAATATAATGATTAAGACACATAATCCTGCAGCAAATTCTATTGTTTCTACCTTGAAAATGTATCCAGAATACAACTTCATGAATTACCATCCACCACTACCTCTACCAGTATCATCTAGGTCCAAGCCACCATCATCTCTAACCTGGACTATTCAATAGCTTCCTAAAGAGTCTTTCTGCTTTTTCCCTTGCCCCTATGGTCTACTCTCAACACAGTAGCCAATGTGATTATGTTAACATAGAAATAAGGTCATGTTTCAAAACCCCTCTTCTCAAATTCCTACCATCGCTTTGATTTTAAGGGGTTAAAAACCAAAGTGCTTACAATTGTCTAAAGCTTCTCATAGGGTTTGGCTCTTCTCTCTTCCCGGCTTCACTTCCTACCACTCTACTTTTTCTTACTCGCTGGGCTCTAGCCACGCTGGCCTCTTTGGTTTTTGTGTATTTTTTTGTTTGTTTTTTTTTTTCAGTGAAAATCTTATTTTATTGAACTACGAATACATAATCATGCGAGTAAAAAAAAAAATAATGCAAATGTAAGTAAAACTCTTAAATGTCTTCCATAGATACAATGAAGGCATCTACTAAACTGCATCAGTCATATAACTTTTCTTCATCTTTTAGTTCCAAACAATGATTTTTCTTTATTTTTTTAATTGAGGTGCCGTTGGTTTATAACATTATATAAAATTCAGGTGTACATCATTATATTTCGACTTCTGTATAGACTATCTAATGTTCACCACCAAGTCTTACTGCTATCCTCCAGCATGCTCCTACCTAAGGGAATATGCACTTGCTATTTCAGCTCCCTGGAATATTTTTTCCCAAACATATCAGTGTATCTGGTTGGCTCACTTCCTTCATATCTCTGCTCAAATGTGAGTCTATTCGAAAGACCTTCTTTGGTTATTCTACATAGAACAGTAGACACGACTCTTCCCCAACCCAAGCACTCCTTTTCCCCCTTCCCCTGCTTGACTGTTCATTATAGAACATATTACTATCTGACATTCTACAAATATACAAAATATCAGTCACATAGAGTAGGGTCTTTGTCTTATTCTCTGCTGTATCCCAGGTGCCAAGAAGAGTGCCTGAAACATAGGATAAAATCAATAAATATTTTTGAATGATGAATTCGGATTAAGTTTGAATCCATCCTGTATCAGCTGTTTGACTTTGGAAAAAACATTTAGCCCCTCTGTGGCTAAATGTAAATTGGAAATAATAATACTAATTAATATTAATAATAATACCAGCCCTGTTTAGCTGTTGTGAGGATAAAAACAGTTAAACATATAACATGCTTAGAACAGTGCCTGGCACAAAATAAGTGTTACATTAAGTTTTAGTATTAATAACCTTATAAGCCTATTAAGTCATCTCCATGTAGTCGCAGTCTTACTGAGGACAAGGATAAAACTGAAAAATAAGCTGATTCAATTTTTTCCTTTTCCTTCTCTTTAGCTTTATATTTTTGTGGATATTTATTTTAAAAATAAATAGTAAGCAAAAATTCAAATGTTCTGAATTAAATGACAACAACAAATTTTCCAGGCACAAAGAAACTATATTCTGAATTACCAAGCATTGACTTTTTTCCCATTTTTACTTATTTTTACCCCAGGTACTTCCAAAAAGTTTTAAGACAGACTCTTCATTCATTCTTTCACTTCTTCCAACTATTAGTAATCTCTTATGTGCTAGGCACTGTGCAATGATTGCAAAGCCAAGACATCCTCCTGTCCTCAAAGAACTTCTAGCCTAGGAGTCAACTGTAAACATGCAAAACAAGTAAAACATCAGTCACGATGGTGTTATGAGAATCACACACAGCAGACACAGGATCACCATTCGTTCCAGGACTCAGGAAAGGTTTCATCAAGGAGTAGGCAGGGTGCCAGTGAGAAGAGTACTGTTAAATAGATATGGTGATTCATTAAGGCAGTAGCAAAAAGAATGGAAAGAAGAGAGGAGAGATACAAGAAGTCTTAAGGAAAGAGAATAAATAAGATTTTGCCCCTAACTCGGTGTGTGAAAAGAAAGAAACAAAAGTTACACGCATATGTCTGACTTGGGCAGAGGATGTTGCCTTTCCCAAGATAGGTGGCAGAAGAAGAGCAGGAGATTTGGGGTAAAAGATGATGGGTTACCACTTTGAAAAAAAATTTACCAGTTTGAATTTTACATGTCTGTGAGATATCAAGGTGTGCGAGATATGTAGGTAGATAATGAGATACTCAGGTGGAGAGTTTTAGAAAAAGGTCTGGGTTATAACTCCAGATTTGCAAGTCTCTGGAATATAATCATAGATAAAATAGGTATACTGAGAACAAAACCATATCACATAGTATATATGGAAGAAAACGGTATCTCAAATCTTGTTTGAGCAAAGCTGTAGCTATAGAACTCTGAGAAGAATTTATCATGAGACTATTGTAGGAGACATAGTGATCAAGAATATAAAATGATACCTAGAAAATAACCTTACACAAAAGGCAGAGATTCCAAATTTGCCTTTCAACATAAAGACATTAGAAGAAAGCCACATGTGAAATATTAAAGTAGAGTTCCGAAAAGACAATTCTACATGATATGATATGGTCTACCACAATAAAAAAATAAGGTTTGGATAACTTACTGAAAGTGTAGTTAACATATCCACTGCACTTTTCCTCTCAAGTATCTGGTACTTCTGTCTGCCTTTACAATGTGAGCTAATTATGAAGACCATTCGACAAAGGTTCTAAAAGGGATCTTGCAAAAAGCACAGTTTTAGGAGTAAGACAAGAATTTGAATCCTGGCCGTGATGCTTTTTAGCTGTGTGACCTGAATCCCCAGTGCTTAGAACTATGCCTAGTACATTGTAAGGGATCAGTAAATATTTCTTGAATAAATTAAATGAATGACTTAGGACTTCTTTGAACATTAGTTTCCTTAAACATAAAACGGACCCAATAACCCATAAGCCCCCAAATTCCATAAGTTTGTAACAAGGTATAAATAACATAGATAAAGCTCTGTAAAGTATCTGGCCAATAAATTAATAAATATTACACTTCTCTTACTTTATGTTTCTTTGACTTTTCTTAATGGCTTAAAGATTACACCTAAAGAAGAGTCTAGGTATGCTTTAAAAAATGAAGAAGTACATTATTAAATGGAATAAGCCAAAGATTTTAAGTTTGAAAAGAAGAAGGTTTTTATTTTGTTCACTACTTTATCCCTATCACAAAGACTTAGTCCAATAAATATTTGTTAAATAAACTAATTAAAAGACACTTTGAAGATAACTCTCATTTAAAGTGGTAATTTAGCCTGACTGGAAAAAAAAGAAACTTGCTTAACTTTAAGGATATACTTTGTAGTCTCTCCAATTAGTTCATATCTGAATATCACACATTTAAAGATATTCTGTATCATTTTATACGAGTGGAAGCAACTTTGGCTTCCAGTGTCTACTATTTCAAATCCATCATGTCACTGAAGCTGTGTAGATATGTTCAATGAATTTTCAAACCATCTTTATACCTTCTTTTAATGCCGGAGGGCAATCACTTTTATATTCTGTCTGTGAATAGCTCATATTTGTGTTCTTGACTCATTCTTACAATTTCTTCTTTAATAACCCTTTAGCATAGTTTTGTCCCAATGTAATTCAGAAAATGAAATAATTCCACAGGAAAAAAATAAACTTTAGAACTTTAAACCTTTTTTTCCTGTGTCTTTTTTAATCGAATAAATCTCATACACTTATAAAACTTGTAAGTGTATAAATATCGTGCACTTATACCTATGTATAAGTCTTCTTACAAAGATGAAAACAGAAAATCTTTCAGTTACAAAAGTCATGTGGCATCCTCAGTGTTATAAATAACATGGATTCTTATTTCTGAGATGAATTATTTTGAAAAAACAGTGAGGAAACTAAAATGCCATGTAAATGAACCATCAACAGACAATATTCATATTTTAAGTGTCAAAAAAAGAGCTATGATTAAACATTACTGGCCTTCCATTTGTTTCACGTAACGTTGTCTATTGGACATGTTTGGCTGGGTATATAGAGATTCACAACTTCTTCAACTCTAAAAGTAAGTTACATGAAAAGTGTGTGAGGTTTTAGAGGATAGGAAGAAAGCATCCACATATTTCATATGTGCTGAAATAGTTGGCTCTTCCAAGGAAAACTGCCTATGTATTTCCTGCATTCACCTTCTATTTTTCTCATTCTTATAAACAGGTATAAATATGCATATATTCATTCATTCATTCTCCAAATATTTGAGCATTAATTATATTCAAAGCACTGTGGAATTCACTTTGCAGAGTAAAAAGAAAGCGAAGATGGCAATATTAATGTTAGATGCAGTAGACATAAAGGCAAGAAAACTCAAACTGGACCAAGAGGGTAGAAGAAAAATGCATTCCATAATGAAAAAATAATGACCATGAACTTTTAAAAAATGAATAAAATAAAATGTATGTATAAAGAAAACACTATTGGAAATGTAAAGAAAAACCGACAGAAACACAGTGTTTTGGAAGATTTTTACATGCCAGTATTAGTATACCAGTACTTATACATCAACTGTATAAGAATGAATAAAAATATCTGATAAATAGAAATATGATAAAAAGGTATAACAAAGTTAAATTTATATGTAGATATAAAATCTGTATCAAAAGTCCTATCCTATATAAAATATACCACACTGATTAGCATTCATAATACTTTTACAATATTGACCATATCATAGGACACTAATAAAATTGCAACAAATTTCAAAACTAAATTACAGGGGCAAAATATATATATATATGTATATATATGTATATATATGTATATATATACACACCATAGGAAGAATAAAAACCATAAATGCTTCAACCAGTTGAAAATTATAGATTTTTTCCCAAGTAATTTTGTGGGTAAAAAAGAAATGAGAACTATCCAGCCAAGAGAAGCCTAAGGAGACAAGATAACTAAATTTAATGTGTTATTCTGCATGTGGTATCCATAAAAAGGATATTTAGCAAAAACTAAGGAAATATGAATGAAGTATGGACTTTAGTTAATAATAATATATCAATATTAGTTCATTAATTGCAACAAATATACCATGTTAATGTCATACATTAATAACAGGGATGATTGAGTGTGTGTATGGTGAGTATATAGAAACTCTCTGTACTATCTTCTCAAATTTTCTGTTAACTTAAAAAGTTTATTTCAAAAAGGAAATCAGTTACAACATAATGGAAACAAAAATGCTATGCATCAAATTTCCTAGAAACACAAAACACCATTGTTATGTAGAAAATGTTCTAGAGACAAAGAAAGGATGGAATATGACCTAATTCACTATATGAAAAAATATAAGCTAAATACTGAAATGTGTCAATTACCCTCCTCGCACCACCTCCTGCAAAACAAACACAACATGCTCTTTACCCTGTCCTGCAAGGTCACACTTATCTGGCTCACTGAGTCCTTTTGGCTCACTAAACAGTTACCTTGGCCTTTTTATGGTTGTCCAAACATATAAAAAGAGCTTAATCTTTCCTCAGAACTTCTCTTTCACACACAGAGAAATTTCCAAGAAAAGAAGGAATAAATAATGAAACAGAACATTATTTTCTGTAGGTCCTTAGCAACACAACCTGGAAAGGGAAAGGAAATATTATTTTTATACAATATAATTTTACACTTATAAATCTCAAGAGAATACACTGACAAACATTTAGAATAAATAAAAGATCAGTAAATAGTAAGGCAAACATATAAAGTCCTACAGCTTTTCTGAAAGCTAACGACAACTGGTTCCAAATGTAATGCACAAAAGGTCCCATTCTCAATAGGAACCTCCTCCCTCCACTAAAAAAAGTATCACTTGTACTCCATGCACTAACCAGAACATAAAGTGACCTATGGACACACAAAGATGTACAGGGTAATCACCCTGTTCTCTTATTTCAAACCTACACCTGCTTTGATCTGGTTTGTGTCCAGCCCCTGATTTGGGGCTCTGTCCCTTTGTACTGTCCCTTTGCTTCCTCTTAAACTTCACCTTTGTTTTTGTTTTCTCAGGCTCGTGGACCAATACATTTATCTTCAATGTGTTGGGCTAGCTTCCTCTAGTTTTGTTTGCTTCAGTGAGTCATGACCAACACCTTGAAACCCAACCCACAGTCCCAGCCCCAGCCAGCACAAACCGGATCCACCTGATTCCCCTGAGAAAATCAGAGAATCACTACAATGTGGTATGTATAAATATGAAAATGACTGGCACAACACGAGGCCAGTAACAGAAGGTGCCTGATAAAAGTTAACAGAATATGAATCTGAATAACTTTCAAATTTCTTTACCCAGGACAGGATTCTCTTCTGAGTTCAAGGCCTGAAACTGTATGTAGGTGCTAGATATTCTCATCTAGGAAGCCTACCAGAACCTCAATTTGACAAGTCCAAGGTTCACTGCATTAGGCAGTACATTTCTACTTATAGGTAGCAGAAACCAGCTTGAGCTAGCATAAATACAAAGGAGGATTTAATTATAGGAATTCAGAGATAGGAATGCAGCCACACCTCATGAAATGTGAGAAAGGAGAGTATGTTCCCTCTCTCTTTTGGTGTCTATTTCTCTCTGTACATCTTGTTCATTCTTCTTTCTAGAGAGCAACTTTCTAGTCACGTTGTTAGGCCACAACATACTAGATTAAAGGAGGCTTTCATCTCTGAAGTTCACATTGTAAGGGTCCCAGCCACAAAGATATTCATACTCTCGGTCCCAATCTTAAATTCTAGAGGCAAGCCGAATCAAAAGTGGCCATGGGAAGAGGGTCAACTTGTAAATTTGACTCCAGATCCCACCACTGTAAACTTTTATGGTGGGGGTATGGGAGTGACAGGGACAAATTATAGAAGAGATTGTGAGCTGAGCAGACATCCCAATTGGTATATGGTACATAATACCAAACTAAATGTTTGCATCCCTAACTAAATATTTGCATCCTATTTCTCTAACTTTATTAACGAAACTATCATTTTTTCTGGTAACCTAGATTTAAACATCTTTCATATCATGAAAGTCATCTTTTATACGTTTTTCATCTTTCCTTCCAACCAATCATCTATATAGGCTGTATTTTTCAAGTTATCTCCTTTCATCCCATCCCCACTGCCATGATTCCAGTCTACCCCACTGTATCTTAATCTAAATTTCTCCAGTAGTCTTATACAGGTCCTCCCGCCTCCAGACTTTCTGTATTCCATGGCTAAAGCTTAGTGGATCAGGGAGAGCCTAAAGAATAATATTGGAGAGGTAGACAGAAGTCAAATTATCTAGGGCTCTGTGTATGCTGGAATAAGGAAGTTGTGTGTTGTATTAAGCACAATGGGAGGCCACTGGAAGATTCCAGGCATGGGAGTGATTTTAGTTGGGGGAATAATGGAATCAGGGAGAGCATTAACAAGAATAATATTAGTGACTTGGATTGGGCAGATAGTAATGAAGATTATCTAATTATGCCATTCTCTAAGTCTTGTAATGGTTTCCCATTACCTATAAAATAAAATAAAAACGTTAACATGGTTCCAAATCTCCTTTCTCAGTTTTATTTTCCATCATCCCACCATGCACCCAACATTATAACCACACCAGATTTCTCATAATCCTTGAGCTCACCATGTATTTTCACACATTTTTAGATGTGTGTTCAAAATGTTAAAATGCCCTAAGATGCCTTTATCAACATTCTATGCTAGTAAAAATCCTACTCATATCAAGGCCAATACCTATGTCACACCATCTGTGGAGCTTCACATTATTCTAACAGAATTAATTCTTTAGCCCTCTATAATCTCATAGCTTTGTGCACACCTTAAATTCAGTATTTTTAACATAGTAACAATTAGCATATTTAATCCTTTACCCATCTTGATTTTGGCTCCTTGAGGGGAGAAATTAAATATTATTCAACATTTATAGCCTCAGCTCTGCCTGGAATACTTACAGTAGATATTTTAAAAATTCCTACCAAATGAATGTACAGAACAAAAAGATAGGAATATAAACATCCTTTCCTCCTAAACTAGAACGAAAGCTCTCAGAAGGCAGAGAAGGTTTTATGAAGGCAGAGAACGTCTTATATATGCGTTTTCTTTGCATTTAAGTCAGTAGAAGTGTACATAAGAAATGCTATGCTTGTGGTAATGAAATCTAAAAATTGAATTCATTATCAACTCTATTCTATGATACAAAGATAACCATTTATGTCATTAAAATATCAGGAAAGCATTAGAAATTCAAAGAGAATTAAATATCCCAGATTCATGGATCATATTTTATCTAATTTCCATTACTCATTAACAAAATCATAAAATCCTATGGAGGGAGTTACAAAGGTCCAGTCTAGAAATATCTTAAGTCTTCACATGATTAATGAAAAAACCATAAGAATGTTGCCAATAACTTGCAGAAGAATAATCAATAAGCATCTTAAATATTAAATGTAGAAATAAAACAAATATTGAAATGGTGTTAACAGTGATGTAAATATTAATGTAACATATGTGGCTAGAAAGTCCTGAATCATCAGTTACCCAAATAAAATTTAAAGAAAAAATCAACTTTAAAGAAAATGGAAATGAATAAGATCAAAGTCTAAAAGTCATTACTGCCGGGGAAGAGCAGTTTAAACTTCGGAAGAAAGCTATTTTTTAAGAAATCTTTTTAGTAATATTTGTAGCAAAATTAGGTATAGATCTTATAGCTATCAGGTAAGTGATTTTTTTCTCTAATTTAAGTAGAATAATAAATGATTAAAACAATTCCCATAGCAACCCCTCATAAAATGATGCACACAATACCCAAGAAATAAAGAATATGTTATTAAAAAAAACAAAAACATAATGAAACAATGCATGGTTTTTATATTTTGAAGGAAATAAATTCTTAAGGAAAAGATATTTCTGAGTTTATACCTCCATTTGTGAATTTATTATTCTATTGATCAAAAATCTGTACATATAAAATGTAAATATTTCAGGTAACTATATGAAACAAATATGAAGCAAATACAGTAAAATATGAATAATACAGGGAAAATTCATGTAATTTAGAATTTGGAGAGAAGTTATTTTTAACAATCAAAGGATAAATATAAATGAAGAAGTAGAGGTTTTCCTGCCTAAAAAAAGTGAAACACATAATTCTTTCCAATGCTATTGTTTCCTTTCCTTGCTTCTACAGAAGCAAGGAAAACAATACATCTTTTAGCATTTATTAAGATAATAAATAGGACATTTCCAACATTGAGCATGTGAATGTTTTATGAAGAAGGCTTGAGTATGGGGAAAAATTAAATGCTGCATTTGTCCTCATACTAGATCTTGCTTTGAACAGTTGCTTTAAACTCTTGCCTATATTTGGTAAAACACACGATGAAATATATCTTGTTTTCCAAATCAGGCGTGCCATATACAGACATATACAAACATAAAAAGTTCCACATGAACGTCACAGACTATATAATACATTTTAAATAAAATTTTAACTTAGTCCAGACCTTAGAATTCCATGCAGAAGAGTCGTTCCTTGTAGAAGACTCTTGTAGAAATCTTTTCTTTTTTTCTTTTAATTTTTTTTTAACTTCTGAAACCAAAATGCTCATGTAACCATGGTAACGTGATGATATCTTTCAACTATTTTGTTTATGCTTTTTTTGGCTGAGTAGGCAATTCTCATGTTCCTGAAATTCTCTCTAGCATTTTACATTCACTGGAGTGGCACTGACTAATGAAGACAGAGTCCAAAAGCGGCTGTCTTCCACTCACATTTCAACCAAACCAAATACCCAATTTCTTCTGCAGATGCTTTTTCCTAAACCAGTGTGTTTCAAAACCAATTACCACCACATTTAATACATGAACTTTTCCTACCAAAACAAATACAAATACCTATATATGCATAAAACATATAAAAAGACAGGAGGAGCTCACAAAAGTTTTTGATATTAAGCAAAAACTTCAACACCATCATTTGCAGGGATTTTATAAAGACTAACAATAAAAGACTATTATCTACACACTTACTACTTGAAACTCATGACATCTGTCCTCATGATAAAAGATGTCTCAATCCAATTATTCATTGTAATGCTAAATATTTTGCTAAACCAAAGAAATACCTGGCAGAATTTTACTGATGCAATATGGCAATTTATTTACTAGATGTTAACACTTTGGAATGACAAAAAGAATAAAACAGAAGGAATCTCAAAGATGTAGAACTTGATTCTCCCTCACTTTACAAAATTAAACAAAGAGCTGCTATAATAGTTTGTCCCATTTGTGTCAGATTAATCAATCAATTCACTCAGCCATTAAGAAATAGTCATTAAATACTAATTTTTTGTCCAACATTTTTACAGAATGTAAAAGTTTGAAAAGGTGAATTTTGGACCATAAATACTAAGTTTCTAAAAAATGCTATTTTTCATAGATTATTTCTTAGAGTAGTTTTAGGTTCACAGCAAAAGTGAGAGGAAAGCACGGAGAATTTGGAATGCTGAAACAGCCTTGTATACCTGGGATAAACCCCATTTGGTCATGGTGTATAATTCTTTTCATACATTGTTATATACAATTTGTAATATTTTGTTGAGGATTTTTACATCTAAGTTCCTGAAAGATATTGATCTGTAGTTTTCTTTACCTGTAATATCTTTGTCTGGTTTTGGTATTAGAGTAATGGTGGCCTCATAGAAGGATTTAGTATTCCTTCTGCTTCTATCTTCTGAAAGAGATTGTAGAGAATTGGGATAATTCTTCCTCAAATGTTTGACGGAATTCACCAGTGAACCCATCTAGGCCTGGTGCTTTTTGTTTAGAAGGTTATTAATTATAAATAAATTGTCTTTAATAGATATAGACTTTTCAGAAATTCTCATTTTGTTCATCATTGTTTTCTTGAGCTCATTGAGCATATTTATGGCGGTTATTTTAAATACTCTGTCAGGTCATTCATGTATCTCTGTTTTTTTAGGGTTGGTTTCTGGAGATTTACTTTGTTCCTTTGGGCCATTTCTGTCTGTTTCTTTGTGTTTCTTGTAACTTTGTGTTGGTATCTGTGCATTTGGAAAACAGACCACCTCTCCCAGTCTTTACAGACCGGTTTCAAACAGCGACACTGGGCTCAAGATTCTGAGAGCCTTTCAAACCTTTTCTGTAGATATATCTTCTCTGGACTTGTGCCTACAGATTCCTAAATAGAGAGATCTTTCTTTCAGGATCTCTGTAATCTCGTGCTCCCTCTGGTGTCTGTCTGCTGTTCTGCAGGTGCTCTAAAGCAGCAGCACGCTGTCCAGCTCTTTTTTGTTCTCAGAAGACCCTAGGCATCTAGAGTATGGCAGGTCCCATCAGTGCTCTGACTTGAGCTAGTCAGAAACCAGTTCCTTAGGCAACCCCATGAAAAGCTAGAACACTGGACATACACCCCAGTCTTCTCTTTATTCCTTGCACTGAGCTGTATGGAGCCTCTGTCTGCTACGCCGCAGGCTCTCTGGGGCAGCAATATGGTGCCCAGCTCTTTTTTGTTCTCAGCTAGGGCATGTCTTGTCTCACCGGTGCTCTGAGAGAGGGAAAGACAGAAGCCAGGCCCTCAGGCAGCTCCCTTGAAGTCAAAATGTTGGATGTATGGCCCAGTTTTTTATTTTCCTCTCCAGAAAGAAATTGGGAGCTGGGTGTTTCCTCTTGATCACATGGTGCTGTGCCAAGAGGGCGACTATGGAGAAACGGTGTCACAAACTTCCTACTGGCTTCAGTGTGGCTGTTTTCATGCTCACTTGGGGTACGGGAATCTTTTAATTGGTTTCTGGATTTCTCATAAAAGGAATTAGTCCATATATTGTTGTTGAATCTGTTTCTGTGTGAGGAGAGAGGGTCAAGGGTGTCCTATTCCACCATCTTGCTTACCTCACTCCCAATCATGCTTCTCTTTTTTTTTTTTTCAGGGAAAGACTCGCCCTGAGCTAACATCTGTTGCCAATCGTCTTCTTTTTTTTTTTCTTTCTTCCCCAAAGCCCCAGTACATAGTTGTATATCCTAGTTTAGGTCATTCTAGTTCTTCTATGTGAGCTGCTGCCACAGCATGGCAACTGACAGACAGGTGGTGTGGTTTCCATGACCAGGAAGTGAATCCGGGCCACTGATGCAGTGAGTGCCAGGCTTTAGCCATCAGGGCTGGCTCCATGCTTCTCTTTTTGAATAGCTTCTAAGTTGTTTTGTATTTCCTTTATGTTTTTTTATTTTGCATTTTATTTCACATTTGGTTTCACAAGATACATAATTTTATAAAGATAAGTCACATGGATTGGATCAAAATGGAAGTGCATCTTTGCGTTTACTAAGACATGATGCTATTTTCCAGTTTCTTTTATTGATTATATAAAGATTTTTGCTGCATTTCATCTAGTAAATTTCATGTTCCCTACAGGCCCCTGTTTTTTCAAACCAATTGGAACTTTTACATTTTTGATAAATAGCTTCAAGGCTCATGAAAACACCTGATTTTGTAGGCTTTCAGAATAGATTAGAAAAGCTATTTCCAATTGTTTTAAGTGTACATATATGAGAGTTTTTATGCTTTTAAATATGAGTCACACAATATTATTTTCAGCAAAAAAACCCACAAAACATAATAATGACAAAAACATTTCCAAAATCCATTTTCAGAATGCGCTTGCCATAGAATAAGTTTCTTTCAATAAGTTTTTCCCTCACTCATTAATTCACCCCAAATTTAGAAATAATGTAAGCTGAGGCAAATTAGAGACACCTGTAGTTTCGTCCAATTGTATGGCAAACGTTTTATGACAAAGAGAATATGAGATTTCCCAGAGGACATGCTTTTTGTCTTTTGCTATTAAGTTATGAACCACAAAGGGGACTTTTGAATGTTTATCATTATTTTTAATGAAATTTTGAAAAATACTTAATTACCAATTGAATCTAAATACTGCTGAAGAAAATGTGATTTGTCTTCATGTTCTGGATATTTAGTTTTAAATGTATCATATAACTTACAATGGATTCATGGGATCTACTATTTCAAGGCACAACAGGTAAGTACATATTTAATGAGAGCAGAAGTAAATCTTTATTTCAAATAGTCTTTCTTTTTTCTTTTTTTGTGAGGAAGATCAGCCCTGAGCTAACATCCATGCCAATTCTCCTCTTTTTGTTGAGGAAGACTGGCTCTGAGCTAACATCTATTGCCAATCCTCCTCCTTTTTTTTTTTTCCCCAAAGCCCCAGTAGATAGTTGTATGTCATAGTTGCACATACTTCTAGTTGCTGTATGTGGGACACGGCCTCAGCATGGCCGGAGAAGCAGTGCGTCGGTGTGCGCCCGGGATCCGAACCCAGGTCGCCAGTAGTGGAGGGCGCGCACTTAACCGCTAAGCCACAGGGCCAGCCCTCAAATAGTCTTTCTGATAATCAAATATTTTTGAATGACTTGTCAGAATTATTTAGATTGTTTTAAAATTAGTTTTGTTAATGGCAAAGGGCTAAGAGTAGAAGTAGTAGCTCTTTTCTTCCTGCTGTTTTCTTATGCTTGACTTATTACTATTATTTTTACAATACAATTTCTTTAAGTCACTTATTTTATGAGGATCGGTTTAGGTAAAACAAAATTAAACATTTCTAAAAATCCACTAAACCAGATACTGTCTAAGCGTAATGAACTAAACAGTGAAGGTACCACTATTAAACCCTGTGCCTCATGGGATACCCGCTCTTCTCTCAGATAGCTCTTGACACTAAAAGGACATGTGACAATCTAACAAAGGCACCATTGAGGTCACTAGTCTCAATCTATAGAGTGACACTGTTAAAGCTTAATTTTTTTTCTTTTATTAACAGTAAAACAAAATAAAAATACAAAAAAATTCCTAATACGTCATTCCAACAACACCCAAAGATACTCTTGCCCCTCCCATTTTGGAGACCACACGTTTGCATAATCTAAAACTTACCCTCTGATTTGGTCAGACTATCAGAGAGTAATGTGCTATACTAGAATAGTTTGATCTTTCAAAGAACTAAATTTTTTGATATTTAGCCTTTTTTGATATGTCATCAGAATAAATAAAGGAACATATAAGAAAAAGTCCAGTGAAATATATTATTGCATCTAAGGTAGTGGTATTATTGAAAGTGTTTATTTCACCATACCCTCAGTACCCATGGTACCACTAGTTTACCGTGATACTACAGACACTGTGTGAGTCATGTAAATTACCATATTTCTCTTTTGGCATCTGTGGTTAGGAAGAAGCTCAGTTTGTGGTCCATCTCCAGGAAGCGTATTAGACTTGATGTTGTCTCTGTATGTATTAACTTTGCTCATTTCATTTTAAATTTTCCACTGATATTTACCTTTTGTTTGATTTCTTCGCTTCATAATTTTATTGTACTAAATGTTGTGAACTACCCAAAATCATTTTCGAAAAAGGGTAGAAAATAAGTTATGATAAGAGAAATAATAGACAAATGCTGCCCAAATAAATATATTAAATTCCCCGTAACTTTGTAAAAATGAAATTTCACAACATAAGTAAAATGCAAAAATATAAGACAGGTATTCAAGAGAGGCTTACAACTCCCAGGTCCTTGTGTGGAATTACAACTGTGAACAATATATTTTTTAAGTGTTTATTAAAGAAAAAGAGAGCACAAAGCTTCAGGAAAGTAAATGCATTAGAGACTAGAAGAAAGACAAATCAGAATGCTGTTTGGGTGTTTGGGGTCTTTGCTTCAAGCATAAAACTTTTTTTTTTCCTAGAAACACTAAATAAATAAATAAATAAAGACTGACTGATTTGAAATATAAAACCTCAGCTAGAAGGGAACTGAACCTCAACCCTGAAGTCATGCCACAAACTCTTTGAACTGCTTCCATGCTCACAATGATTCCAACATCACAAAATAATAGAAATTTTGTAGCCTGCCTATAAAATCCATAATTAGTCTAACACTCTAAATAGTATTCCCTATTTTTATGACTAATTACAATTAACAGGTAATTATTCCAAGCCCATGTATCAAAATTAGTTTGATCTTCATGAAATCTGACATAGAACATAGGTTTAGTAACCAAAGTTTCAGAGGGAGAAAATGATTGCCTTTTCTCTCTTGCAAAGAGTTCAGTGGCTCAACACATTGGAGTATATAACTTCAAAATAATCAAGAAGCTGTAGGTAAAATGGATTTCAATGAAGCCCGCATTACTGCAGCTTAATGCTAAAGTAAGTAAGAATTTCTACCTAGGTTGACTCAAGCAGAAATCAATACTGGGAAAGACTGTAAAAGAAATACATACTGTGATGTGCTCTGCATAAAACCAAAAAATTTTCAAAATAACACAAAGAATGTTTAAGATAAATAAGACAGACATAATAATGATATTTGTACTACCTTATCTGACAAAAAATGGAAGAGAGATAATGAAATGGCAAACTTTCAAAAGCTGAAAGCTTAAATGGCAACATGAATGCTTCCAAATTAAATATCCTGGAAAGCTGGAAAATCTAGTTTCTAATCTGCTAAACAAAGAAATTCTAAGAGCAAGCTGTTCTTGCTGAAGCACATTAAAATGAAGAAGATGAGACCAAGTAAATATTTAGAGGAACATAAAACAGCCCAGCCATTGTATAGAAAGGTGCCAAATGTTAGTGGACATATAAAAAGTGAAGAGTTTCAAGTTTCACATTAATTGTTTCATCTTTGAGGGGGTGGCTAAGAACAACTAATGACTATATTTGGGGGAAGAAAACCATCAAGTCACTGCGCAAAGGCATCCAGAGTCACCACAGTATGTTACTGTGAGTCAAACAAACAATCTGAGGTTTTACTTGGTGTATAAAGGGAAAAGCTACAATAACAATATTTCCATAATAACATTTTTTAAAAACTCAAAATAGAATTTATGAGGATTTTCAATAATGGATAAAAATGTAAACCGGAGTACTTTAAAATGTGTTTCAAAGTCACAGATGTAAGGCAAAACATTTTGAGTTGGGTTTTTCCCCTCTAAGTTGACTCTTGAGACAAATGTCATGGCTCACTTCCTTCAACTCAGGGATTAGAAAATGGATATTGTGTTCTACTGACAAGAGCCTGTATGATTCTTAAAGAAAACAAGTGCAGTTCAGCTCCACCACCAACTATGTGACTTTGGGCCAGTTACTTATCCTCTCAGAGTCCCTTTCTTATAAGTAAAATGGGAAAAATAAGGTAAAAATTTTTGCAAAGATTTTTTGTAGACTGCTTGGCACATACAAAGCATTTACTACAAGTCAGAGGGAAAAAAAACAATGAATTCAGTGGAAAATAACATAATAATACACTATAAATTGGGAGAATGTATTCACTATGTATAATCGCAAATTAGGAGAATGTTTTTGCTATCTATCTACCCAACAAAGTATTTGTATATATTTTATATAAAGAATTCCTTCAAATCAATATGCAACAGACCCATAATCCAAAAGAAAAACAAGAAAAAGATGGAAGAAAAAAAAATGAATGTCCAATGACCAATAAACAAATAAAAGGCTAATCAACCTGATTAGTGATCCAAGAAATGCAAATTAAGACCATTGTGAGATATCTTTTTTTACCCATTAGACTGATTTAAAAAAAAAAGGAGTTTTCTGACAAATGTTGATGAACACATATAGCAAGTGGAACCCTTATATATGCTGGTAGAAGTGTAAACTGATGCATCATCTTGGAAAATAATTTGGCATTGTCTTCTAAAGCTGAACATGCATACCTTATAACTGAGTTATTCCTAAGGAAAGACCTCAGGGAAATTAGTACATATGTGCTCCAACAAAAATGTATGAAATGTATAAAAATGTTCTATTATTGTTTGCAATAGCAAAAACAAAAAATGTCTGTTAACTATAAAATAGATAAGTAAACAGTGGGATAATCATGCAGTGAAATGGTAAGTAATAAAAATGAATTAATGTGTTGTATTGGTAATGTTCTAATTCTTTTATTGGTTGTGGATTCACAATGTTTGTCTTATTATGTTTCAGAACCTAGGAAAACATTCCACACATTCTTTTGTATGTATCAACCATTACCTAATAAAAAGTGAGAAAAAAAGAAACCCAATAACCATAATTAAAGCAACTCTCTGGAATATAACAGTTACTCAAACCACTAGGGAAAATTTTTTCCAAATTTTTCACTGAAATTCTCTCTTTTTTTCTTGGTAAGGAAAATCGGCCCTGAGCTAACATCTGTTGCCAATCTTCCTCCTTTTGCTTGAGGAAGACTGTCCCTGAGCTAACATCTGTGCCAATCTTCCTCTATTTTTTGTATGTGGGATGCCACCAGAGCATGGCTTGATGAGCAGAGAGTACGTCCACGCCCAGGATCCAAACCTGTGAACCCTGGGCCCCCAAAGCAGAGCATACGAACTTAACCACTATGCCACTGTGCCAGCCCCAGAATTTTTCTTGAATATGATCAAAAAATCCAAACAGCTTAATTTATTTGCCTGAGTATTTAATGGAGATATGGAAAATGGAGACTTAGAGGATAAGAAAGCTGCACTAGTTTGGAAAGAGTTAGAAAAATCAAGACAGAAATCCTAATCTGGATATGAAGAGGCAGAACACGTTTGGGGAAAGTATGTTACTGGCAGTTTAGGGGGCCCAACTGAGTAAAAGCTCTCTTAACTCACTCACTGGATTAACAGTGTTCCTCAGTCCCTTTATTAATCACACTGACTGATGAATACAGTGAATGTGAACACATTCAACTTGTAAACAATTCTCCAATATGCTAAATCAGGACTGTGTTGGTTCCCAGGTGTGCCAGATATCTTTCACTTGCCCGTCAGAGCCCCTATCCACTCTTCTCATTCTCCTGTCTGTCCTACCAAAGTGAGCTACACTATACACATCAGTATACATGTTTGGCTTCCTGTTGAGTCTAACCCGTGAGAAGTCAGGAGGAGGAGCATGACCTTAGGGTAACTATTATTGGGTCTTGCATAAATCCCTTAGGGTTTCCCTACACGCTGCCTACATCTTTGTATATAGGCCCTTTATTAAACGCTCCTTGAATTAATCTGAGTATGTCATCTGCTTGCTACTGTTTGAACTTGTTTATTCCTATTGAACTTGTTATTGTGATCTCATGATTAAATTAAACAGTAGGTAATATAATAAAATATGAATTAAAAAACAAAAGAGCAGAATGCTTTGGAAACTGAATTGAATGCTTTGGAAAAACTCAATAAAGATAAGTCAGTAAAAAAAACTATTGTTAAATTAGGCGTGGATGTTAAACTGTAACAAGTAAGAGAAAAATAATAAAAATCTTTAAGGCTTTTACCCTCAGATTGCTTTCCAAAGGTCTTTAGGTTCTAAAGCTCCAATTTATAGATACTTATACTGGAAATCATAGACAATGAAGTATGGGTGTGACTTACATACAAAGATCAAATGGAATCGAACCTGCAAATCATTGTCTCAAAGATAACACCATGGTCCTACTATACTTCATAATGATGGTTTAAGAAAGGGATGATAGAAAAATGATATATATGTATCTTTAACACCTTGAGTTAAAAGAAAGATATGATAGAAAAATGATGTATACGTATCTTTAACAACTTAAGTTAAATCATGTCAATATGCCTATGAACAGGCATAAAATAAATTTTAACACACATTTCTAGTTAAAATACTAAACAGCAATAATGGAAAGAAATTTTCTTAATATGAAAAACATCTATTATAAGTAATAAAAGTACATAAATATTTATAGAATAAGAGTAAGTTACTGTCCTTAATATTCAAAGAGATTATACAAATTGAAAACACTAAAATCCAAAAATATATGAAGCAAAATAGTACTGCTAGAAGACAACATGGAAAAAAATACTTATCCTTGTTAGCAAAGACATGCAAATTTAAATATCAATGATAATTGATTTCTGTTTATTCAAGTAACAATACATATTTTAGTAAATTACAAGGCTATTTGCTGGCAAAGCTGCAGGGAAACTGGCATTCTCATATGTTACTGGTAAGAGTAACCCTTTTTTCCTTTCTAGTTCTCTGAGATTACACTACCTCATGCCTTCATTATCTTCTGGGATTCCTTTCTTCTTCATCTTGTAACTAATTCTTCCATATCCTCCAAGACTCAACTCAAACATTCTTCTTCCAGAACCATCACACCCTTGGGATTACTTTAAAATACTACTTTTATGCTCACAAAGGAACTCATGCAAACTCCTTTTAACATGAAACATATCTTATCATAAATATATTTACTTGTCTGTCTTTCTTTCTATAGAGCCTTAGGTCTAGTGACTACTAGACTATAAGCAAACTGCAGAGGTGAAGAAATCTGTTTATATCTCTAGCATGGTACCTAATGCCTGCTACATAGTAAATGCCCAACAAATACATACATAAATGCAAGTTGCAATAAATTAGTGGATGAATGAATGGATGAATAATGAACATAAAGCACCAGAAACAATGTCAAGATTACTCCCAAACCACCACGTTGTGCTTGAAGATAAATTCTCCTGGGAGGCCCACCTGAAGTGGTCTATTCCTGCCCTGGAGGATAGCGATTGGCCTGGTTCACATGAATAAACAGGCGTATCTCCTTCTGCCATGAACGCTTTCTATCTGCTCAGAAGTCAGATGGAACTGAGGCAAACAAGCAGCCACTGGCTTGGTAAAGAGTGGAATTGGAGCTGGGCTTAGGAGAAGAGCAAGAAGAATGAACCCAACAAGTCTTGAGAATAGTTATTTATCTCGGGTCATGGCCAGAGTTCTACCAGTGGAGCCCAAGACCAGGAGCCTCATAGCATCATTAATTTATCAGATATTCCAAGTCATTCAGTACAAAAAGGCCCCACAATACTGACACACAACTTATAGTTTCATTAGAAGAAAGGAAGAAATGGTACAGCAGAAAGCCCATAAAATTCCACTTCTGAAGAAGGATGCTTTATTAAAATGCACAGCCTTAGGGAGACAAGGGGGCCCCTATGCGTTGTATGGAGGAATCTGGAAAACACTACTCAATGGCTGGGAAAAGAAAGGGGAGAAACAGAAAAGAGGAGGAAATAACATTAAAAAAAATGTTACTTGCCAGTTCTGCTTAGGACTGATCTTTATAACTCTCTTTTCTCTCAGCTCTTTCGACCCTAAGTATAGTAAATCCAAAGATTTATTAGAAAAATATTGGAGTTATTTATTTCTAGACCATGAATTTTAGGACATTTTGAAGTACACAAAAATGTCTTGGCAGTACCCATTTCCCCCCACAACTTCCTGGAAATTGTGTCATGAAATAGAAAACCACAATGTGACCTGTTTTTACCCATGTGAAGGATATTATAATTCAGAGTTGAATTCTGACTCAAGGGCTCAGTATCAAAGTTATGAAAAATATTGACAGAAAAGCCAAGTCAGTAAAACTAAAAATCATAAAATTTAGTCATTTAAATTATAAAATTAAACTTCAATAGCCACAGATTGGTGACAGACATTTGAAGCACTGTTTTATAGAATATACTATAAGATATATAAAAATCACCTGACACTGTGAATTTAATGCTGCACAAATTTGTCCTACAACCAAGATACTATCATGCTACTACAGCTCCTACTACTTACAAGAGTGATGACAACCACACAACACCATTTAATCAGAACCAACTTAATTTAGAATTTACAAGGACTTTGAGCGAGTTTTCTTTTAACCAAAAGAAGTTTGAGTTGATGCTTTCTTCAGATAACACTTCAAGAAAAAGAATGAGTATTCAAAGAAGGACATTTAAAAAAAAACAAAAAACAAAGAAGGACATTAGTCCATTAACCTAAGGACTACCTCAGTGAAAGTGAATACTGAATATATTTCTACCATCATTGTGGTAGCAGTGATACAAGTGGTGGTGTTTCTTTGACTAAAAATCTTCTTGAAAAGCAAAGTCTGAACTGCCATTTTTCCCCTTCATTCTTCTCCTAAGCAGAGATAGCCTGCAGAGACCAAATAAGAGCTACCAACAAGGGTAAGGGAAGCTACTTGAAATAATGTCTATTTCAGGTAAATGATGCTACTTGAAATAATGTTCATTTGAAGTAAGTAAATTCTCATTATGAATAGGGTGGAATAGTACATATTCATTAAAATAGTTATCAAAATAATGTTCATAATGTAAAGTTAAGGGGAAAAAATTAGAATACAAAATGGTATTCTACACAATGCACAATGATTGCCGTCATGAGTCCATGTAAATATATGGACAACAGACACTTATATAATAATGCAGGCTTATCGATATTTTTTGCTATTATTTTCTTTTATACTGTAATATTTTTAGGAGAAAAGAAACAACTACCACTAAGTCCCACCATCAAACTTCATAAAAGACCTTTTTAACACTCACAGCATTATGAAAACATAAATCTCATGTCAGCTATGGCTACAATGTGATTATCCTGTGCCTGGACAAAGAAACTAAATAAATGGGTGGATAAAAGGCACAAATTATTCATCAAATAGCAATGAATGAAGGGGCAATACATTGGAGAAGTAAAAAAGGTAAAACATTCATTAAAATGATTTAAAATTTTAATGACGATATTTTACACATGCAATGAGTCTTGCTAAGAAAACCAAATAAATACAAATAGTTTAAAAATCATATTCACAAAATGAGGTGACTCAAAACTCCAAGTAAATATGAAAAAAGTTTTATCTAGTAAAGTAGGTGGTTCTAAAATGCTAGCAGTGATATAAAACAAACAGAGCTGTTACTACTGATAAGAGAAGCTCAAAAGCAGAGAAAAGAATATATTTTAGCATGACAAAACTAAGTATATTAAAATGTTAACACTCTACTAAGAGGGAAAGATCATATGCTATTATACCCCTTTAAAGTTGTCTTTTCTTAGCCAACTCTGCTAAGTAATAAACAACTACTGTTCCCATCTTTTTTTTTTTTTTGGTGAGGAAGAGTAGCCCTGAGCTAACATCCATGCCCATCTTCCTCTACTTTATATGTGGGACGCCGCCACAGCATGACTTGATAAGCGGTGCATAGGTCGGCACCCAGGATCCGAACCTGCAAACCCCAGGCCTCCAAAGTAGAGTGCATGAACTTAACCACTACGCCACCTGGCTGGCTTGTTTCCATTTTTTATTGCCAGTAAAATCAACCTTATCTTCTTATGTACTATCAGGTAACGAATTTTTATCATTAAAATGGATCTATGGTTTAAATGATGATAGAGTTAAAAATTTATATAATCCTTTGCATTTGTCAAATTTTACAAAATTAAAAGTTTAATTTTTATAAAATTTGAGTATAAAACCTACTTATAAAAATGAGTACAATTAATCTTTTTTAAAAACTAGCAGTTTTTAAACTAAAATGAAGTGGGACTCCGGTTGTTTGGATTCAGTCTAAACACTAAATGTAAAGTTGGTGTTACTTGCCCAGACTCAAGTTAAGAAAGAAGAGGTGGGCAGGGATGTCCATTAGGCAGTGAATATATACAAAATTTGTATGAGTTTAGGACAGGAACTGATACCAAAATATATTAAGCATGATTTGATATAATAATCTATAATTGCATAAACATGTATACTGTTGCTATAGAAATGTGGATGGTTGGGATAAATAATACTACCCTTAATGATTGACACTGTCCAATATATGCAACTGAAATAGCACACAATAGAACCATGCTGCATTTCTGCCAAACAAGTGAAGATTATTCTTTCATAGTTAATGAATTCAGCACTTGACACTACTTCGATTTTGCTTAAATTAGGTTATTTTTTATTTGTTCTTATTCTATCTTCTTTCCCATATCGATCTCATTACCGCTCATTATGTCTAGGAATAGAGAATGTGGCTTCTTGATGAGCTTCCTGTTTTTAAGTACTACATGGCTCTGAACAGTAACTCCCACTACTTGAAAAATATTTTCAGATGGCCCGGGGACATTTCTGCACACTCTACTGCTATAAGCAAGACCTATATTTAAGAGCTGCCTTATAATTCTTGCTGTTTGGTGAGCAGGGATGTAGTAGAGAGAATTCTTCTGGGGGTGAGGCAGAGGGCCATCGCTACTACCCTAACAACACATACATCTAAATCCAAGAATTTGAGAACGTATGGACAAAGATGTCACGCTGCTTTCAGAGAGTCGAAGGTACTGTAACACAACTACAGCAAAGCTTCTAAATATGAAAGTCAAAAATTTAGCGCTTTCATAATACACACTAAGAATACATATGCTTGTTAGTTCTCTCTAAGCTTAAGATCATTTCAACCAACTTTTATGAGCCTAACACTTCCTGAAGCATTGGGTATAGAGCACTCACTGCCTAGTGGATAAAACAGGTAAAATAACAATTAATCATAATCTATGTAGTAAGAGTATGCATATATGCACAAAGTAAGATCTTAAAGTCATACAGATTGTAATAAAACCCACTATCATGGCGTCCAGGCCTAAACTGAGAAGAGACCTAGAATCCACACAGGCTTAACACATTTAAAGACCTATCTTCACATAGATAATGAGAAAACTTTTCCTAAATTCTGGGAATTATTTCTTATAAAAGCAATGTTCTATAACTGCATACAACAGTTTTTAAAGTTTTATTTTTAACAGTGTTATTTGAGGATGAGCATTTTGTGTCAGTGTCCTGTACTTGTTTTCTTTTACTCCACTTAGTTCTTACAGCAACACTATGAATAAAGTATTATTGACTCACATTTGTTACTGGGAAGATTTCATGCCATGTGTTTTATGTACATTAATTTTTAGTCATAACAATACTGCTAAGTGGATATTATCATCACCTTTATGCAAATTAGAAAACTGAGGTTAAAAATTTTACCAGAGATTAAAAGCATAGTAAATGGCAGAGATGGAATTTAAATGTAGATGTCTGGCTCCCACCTCAACTAGTTCCCCAACTCCGTACTGAATAATACTCAGTCTCCAACTAGTCATTCCAGCCCCACATCTCTCCCCTTCCCTGCCACAAATCTTATAGTCCAGACAAAACACACCTCTTCACATTTCAGCATGCTGTTCTTTATGCACCTCATGAACTTACCAGCCTTTACAGTGGTTCAAATTTTACCCAGATCTCAGACTCCAGTTCACATGTTACCACTTTCCCAATACCTCCAAAATAATGCATCATTCTGGTTCCTACAGCATTTTGTTTATACTTCTATCAAAGCACTTTCACAGTGAAACTTGTATTATCATATATCATGTCTATCTCAACTCCTGGGCTGAGAACTCCTGAAAGGGCGAAGAACTATGTCATATTCATCGTTCTGGTGCCTAGCATGGATCATGACACCCAGTTAGGTGATTAGTAAGGTCTAGTGGTTTCATATTAGTTCACACGTAAAGTCTTCCATATTATGATCATTGCCTCTTTTTCCATTCTTTTTTTCAGGCATCTTATTCTCCAGAACCAACAGACCACTTGATGTTTCTCTCACAAGTAACTCCAAGATTTGGCTTTGTTCACATTTTTCCTCTCTACACATTGTATCATTCCATTCCAAACCCAAATATTCACCTATAAAATCCTGCCTAGCTTTCAAGATTCTACTTTATTGCTGCCCCATCCAGGAAAAATCCTTGTAAGCCTAAATATTATAAACTTTTCCTTCTTCTCTATACTCAGTGCTCTGTAAAAGTATTTGTCAAGTATATCACAAGTGGCCTATACTGGGTTGATTATATGCATTCTAGCGTAAAGCATCATGTTATTCTTCCTTTTACTCCCAGTTAAAGCACAAAGCTTTGCTACAGTAAACATTTATTTGATGTTAACTCGATTTAACTTGAATTCCTTGAGTTATAAACTACAATTTAATATAATATCATGAAATAATTCCTCTGTCTATGTTCCCCGTCTGTTTTGCACTGGTATACCCTCTAGTAAGAATTACATTCCAGGGCCGGCCCCGTGGCTTAGCGGTTAAGTGCGCGTGCTCTGCTGCTGGCGACCCGAGTTCGGATCCCTGGCAAGCACCGACGCATCGCTTCTCGGGCCATGCTGAGGCCGCGTCCCACATACAGCAACTAGAAGGATGTGCAGCTATGACATACAACAATCTGCTGGGGCTTTGTGGGGGGGGGAAATAAATAAATAAATAAAATTTTAAAAAAATAAAAAAAAAAAAAAAAAAAAAAGAATTACATTCCATTGCATGATAATCATGTATATAAATCCCAAGGCAGGGAGGAAGTTGGTCAACCTTAACGGTTGACACTGTCCAATATACGTAACTGCAATATCACATAAGCTTGCTGCAATTTTGCCAGAAAAACAAAGGTTATTCTTTTAAAGTTAATGTATTCATTTCATGCTACTATTTGTATAATTTTGCTAAAATTAGGTAAGTTTTTATTCCATCTCCTTTCCCATACAGATCCCATTTCTATGCAACAAGCATAGAAGAAAAACAAGTTACAGAGATAATTGAAAATGTTCATCTAAGCACTATCTGGGGAGACAGTATTTCAGACATCATATTTGAAACATTCTTCCCCTAACTGGCAGGGGTTGGAGCCAACAGACTTCATTATTCTAATTCTAGTGGCAAGACCACACCTATGGTGGATATGGCTACACCAGACTGTCTTGGCCCAATACCATAAAACATCTGAAATATCAACTTCCCTTTAATTCTGAATCCACAGTCCCCAAGCAACCTCGTGATTGCGATTGTGGTTATATTTTAGCTTCCAGTGTTCCTCTGTCTATAGGAAAAGAAAGCTTCTAATGATCAAATTTCTTATTTCACGTTTTACATACACAGAACTCACAGATTCTGCATATTCTAAGCATTTCTGTCCCTAGTAAAATAATTTATCGCCACAAATCAATAGATTAATCTTTTTAGTTTTAAACACTAATTTTATGAGCTTGGTAAACATGAGTCCATCCTTAGAAAAGTGAGTCCATTTTATAGGCCAAGAACTACATCCCAGAACATGACAGAAAATAAATGCTATTCTTCAGGGCCTACTAGAGAGGGCCTGCCAATCCCTTCCTTTCATGACACAAGCTGACAGTATTAATTTCAACAAACCATATATTTTACTTCCTTTATTGTTAATTCCAAGGGATAGACTGGAGGACAATATCTCCTACAGTAATCTAGTTTATAATTCTATCCTTTATATAGTTACTTTAAAACATCAATTATCTGTCATATTTGGTGATAAAGAACACCCAAACTGTTGTTATCAATGTACTTGTCAATCAATCAGAGGGACTTGAATGTTAACAGGTTAAGATCATTATTTTTAACATTATCAAATCACAATGATCTTATTATATTTTTAAAGGATAATGTTTATGATTTATTCTGGCAAGGATAATTTACTTACGACATTTGGATAAAACTAGACTTTAGTAATATATTCTGTTTGCATTATGAAGTTTTATTTTGTTTCATTTTATGTGAGATGGAAAGTGGAAACAGCGAATGTGGAAGACCCAAATATTTCATCTCACAATAGTCAACCACAAAATAGAATACCAACTCAGCCACCCGAATTCAGAGATGTGCACTTATGAGATAAACCAGGAGGTTTTTTATAATGTCAGCTGTAAAACATGAAGCAAATACGTTTAAAATTCTCTACTAGAAACCAAGATTACATTGAATGCATATATTGTTTATATCAAATATAAAAATGGAAATATGAAAATGCTTTTCTTATTTATTTTACTCTTAAACTTACCTTGCCCAGGCTTCTACTGTGTTAGATTAGTTGAATGTTTACCTATGTTGGCTACTCTAAAAAAATATTTATCTGAATGACTTGCAAATGTTGGTACATATAACAGTAATTTAAATTTGATCTTATAAATGCCAAACAGAAAAACTGCAGAAAAAAATTAATAGTATAATTAGTTGGAGGGACTTATATTTAATCAGACCGTCTTGTAAGGAACCTCTATTCCTTTTTCCTCATATTTTCATGAGCAGACTTTTGATCAAGAAATGCTACTGGCTTCCTTCTGTCTTTTTACTTCTTACCATGAGAGGGGCAGAGACTCATCTCATTGGTGAGTTTAAGAGAATATACTAAGCAAGCCCAGCTTAACTCCTTTTTCTCAGTTCAGTTCGGCCTGTAGAGAAGATTTCAGGAATGTTATCCATTCCTCTGTGGCAGAGGACTGTGGATGTCCAGCTGTGCCTGTGGTTGGAAGGGTATAACAATCTAATTTAGAGGTGAAGCCCATTTTATCCATATATATAATGTATGTCCTCCAACTCAGCCTCTACTGGTAATTTGATCTCCATCTGCCTAGCACCTGTGTCTGTCTCTCTGCATTTCCAAATGTTAGAGGGGATGTGATTAATGGGGTTTACCCCACCTCTAAGACCTCAACAGAGTGGTATGACGAAACAGAGGTACAGGTCTACACAGACTGAATACTATAAGATTGACCACTCTTATCAATTCATTCAGTAAATATGTATTGAACACTTACTATGTGCCAGGTACTGTTCTAGGCATGTGGATATGGTAGGAAAGAAAAACAAAACCCAGTATCTTAGGAAACCAACACTAAGCACACACCAAGCTGCAGGTAAATGAGTAGGAAAATAGGAAGAGGAATACAACTGTGTTTTCTTTTTCATGGACTTTAGAGTACTGATTATAGTATTTCACTATATCTAATACAAGAAAAAATAATAATAGGCTGATATAAAACTGCAGGTAGTCAGCCATTTGGACCTACAAAAATGGCAATTGTCAAGTGGTTGGGCCTAGTAAGTAATCTGACACACAAAAATAGGCAAGCAAATTCCATCCTCTTGGAACCACACAAAAGACCATATAAGTGTTGATAAATCCAAAGTAAATTAAACTTAATGATTGTAAAGAGAAATTTTAATTTAAAGTACGGTTTAAAATATATAAATAAGTAAATAAAATAGGATTTTATGTGGGAAAACCACTTTTTTCCAGTTTTATTGAGAAATAATTGACACATCACTGTATAAGTTTAAGGCATACAGCATGAAGGTCTGTATCATTGTGAAATGATTACAACAGGTTCAGCTAACATCATCTTCTCACATACATACAATAAAAAGAAAAGAAAGAAAAAAAGGAAAAAAAATTTCTCCTTCTGATGAGAACTCATAGGATTTACTCTCTTAAACAGCTTTACTATATATCATACAGCAGTGCTGGCTGTAGTCATCATGTTGTACATTACATCCCTAGTACTTATTTATCTTATAACTGGAAGTTTGTACCTTTTGACCACCTTCCTCCAATTTCCCCTCCCCCCACCTCCGCCTCTGGTAACCACAAGTCTGACTTCTTTTTCTATGAGTTTGGGTTTGTTTTTCTTTTTTTTTAAGACTCCACATATAAGTGAGAGCATACAGCATTTGTCTTTCTCTGCCTGACTTATTTCACTTAGCATAATGCCTTCAGGTCCATCCATATTGTCACAAATGGTAGGATTTCCTCATTTTTTATGACTGAATAATATTCCATTTTATATATACACTGCAACTTCTTTATCCATTCATCCATCAGTGGACACTTAGGTTGTTTCCATGGATTGGCTATTATAAATAATGCTGCTATGAACATGGGGGTGGAGATATCTTTTGGAATTAGTGTTCTCATTTCCTTTGGATATAGTCCCAGAGGTGAAATTGCTGGATTATATGGTAGTTCTATTTTTAATATTTTGAGGATCCTCCATACTGTTTTGCATAGTGGCTATATCAATTTACAATCCCATCAATAGCATACAAGGGTTCCCTTTTCTTCATATCCATGACAGAATTTATCTCTTGTCTTTTTGATGATGGCCATTCTAACAGTCATGAGGTGATATCTCATTGTGATTTTAATTCACATTTCCCTAATGACTAGTTATGTTGAGCATCTTTTCATGTACCTGTTGACTTTTTGTATATCTTCTTTGGAGAAATGTCTATTCAAGTCTTTTACCCGTTTTTTAATAAGATTGTTTTTTTTTGCTATTGAGTTGTATGAGTTCTTTATATATTTTGGATATTAACTCCTTATCAGATATAAAGTTTGCAAATATTTTTTTTCCCATTTCTAGGTTGTCTTTTCACTTTGTTAATGGTTTCTTTTGCTGTGCAGAAGCTTTGTAGTCTGATATAGTCCCACTTGTTTATTTTTTATTTTGTTGCTTGTGCTTTATGTATCATATCCAAAAAATTATTACCAAGACCCATGTCAAGGAGCTTTATTCCTATGTTTTCTTCCAGGAGTTTCATGGTTTCAGATCTTACATTTAAATCGTTAAGGGAAAACTACTTTTACAGATTCACTGTATCTTATCAGCTGTGGGTAATAATACCATTCCCTTTCCCATGACAAACTAATGGAAGCAGCATCAGTTTTCTTTTAATACAATTGAATATTAAAGATTAAATACCAAAAGTAGCATTGATTTTCTTTTAATACAATTGAATATTAAGGATTCATATTAATAATAACATATTCCTTCTAAAGTGCTTCTTCTATTTACAGTACTTTACAAATAATAATTCTGAAAAATCATTAATAGTGTCAATCCAAGATAGATAATTTTCATATGTTTCAAAGATAGTCTATATCCAACATGCTTTATAGATCTGAAAACAGGATTTTACAAAAATTCTGACAAATTGTTGACTACCAGCTAACAAAGACAAAAACCATTTTTCTGTATTTGTAAAAGATTATAATCACTAGGATACCATCAGGAAAGAGGTGCCATCTTCCCAATTGGTCTGAGAGCCATTCTGCTCCCTGGGAAATTAACAAAATTCTTTAAAAATTGCATACTCAGTACAAAATTATTCAAAGTTAGGAGTAAAGGTGAGCAGAGGGAAAAGAATTGTTTTGTCTGTGGGAACAAGGGAGAAAGGAAGTCACTGAGCAGGGACCCCAGAGGCAGAGCTGGCCTGCAGAGCAGCGTGGCCCTCCATGCCAGCCTGAAGTATATCAGCAAATGCCATATCTTGATTGTTACTGCATCTCAGTATATTTACGCTGAGAACAGGCATGCTACTTTACTACAAGTCTCTGAACTTCAAGATTAGGCACAATAAATAGCCTATAGGATGATTTTCTGCAAAGCAGTAAGAAATTTTATGAAATATTATGAAGTTACTTCTTTAGATTATTTTTCATCTCTAAAATCTCAGCTGGAGATAGGATCTTGAAGACTCTAGCATGATGACAACATTTCAGGAAAAAAAATGATAGTTTTAAAATGAGCATATTTTAAGGAAATTTGCAGCATATCTTATCCTCTAATTTTTCCTTTCTACAAAATTAATTGAGATGATTTAAAAGTATATTTTCACTATAATCTGTTGCAAGGTGAGAGCTCTGGTGAAGTTCAAATGCCTGTATCTATGCTTATCAAGGTTTGCTGAAGTTTAGCTTTTTTCCCTAAAGCCAATCCTTTCTAATTTTTCTAACATTAAATTAACTTTTCAAAATTTAAAATATACCATTATATGTAGTTACTTTTCAGTTATTTTTAATCATAGCATTCAAGTGAAGCTTGAGTCAAAATAAATAATATGGTTCAGGTAACTAATAGTTGGGTCATATTTAAGAGTCATCTGAGGATAAATTCAGACAAAATAACTTAGTTTTTAAAATGACAAATTTAAGTTGCTATAAACATTAATATAGTTTTTAAAACTTTCTAGAAAAAAATTTGAGGCTGAGAGATAGAATTCAATCCATGGGAAAAAATTAATTACATATGTTTACAAATTAAGTAGGTCAACTAGGAATCTAGATGACTCAACAGGCATTACAAAATTATTCTGAGTATTATCCAAGTAAACATAAACTTTATATCTCTTGATATTCTTCAAGATGCTTACTGAAATGTTTTATATTTATGAATTTTAAACTCTCCAAAATGTACAGTCTTTGTTTTAAAATCCTGTAAAGACAATAGTTGAAATGAAGAGCAAATGATCACAGTGCAACCTTCAGACGCACAAAACTTACAGACGTATTCAACTAGTGGAGCATATGTCTTTCAGTGACATTCCTAGTACAAGGCAATTTCTAGATATACTTATGTAAATAAGATAAACTATAAGCATTTCTGAAATAACATTTTCAAATATAATGTAGATCAAGAAAACAATGGAACAGTGCTGAAAACAAATACCAATAACAGAGAAATCTAAAATTCCTGACTATTTGACTTTTAAGGAAAAGATTTCTAATCAGCTTAGTAACATTGGAATGCTGACAATAAAGTTCATTAGTGAATCAAGTTCAGCAATCATTTTTTAAGGGCTTACCATGTACAAGGCAGTGTGCTCGGCACTTAGAGGAAGCAAGCAACTAAGACTTCACTTTCTCACATATATTATGATGGGGCAGACGCCAAAGCTGGCACCAAGTAAGACCATTTACTTCCACAGCCTTTTCCAGCTCAAAATTTTCCAGTCTCCCGGCAATATTCACTTACAGGATGTTGTTGTTGTTGTTTTTCTGGGAAAAGGACTTCCCACCCTTGTTTTTCTCATTTTATTCCTATTTTTAATTTATGCCATCTTGTTGTATTTTACGTACTCTAAGTTGCCTTAAGACCATTCTAGAATGAGGCAGGGTATAAAGAAACAAATAGAGAAAAAACAAACACAGAAGAAGAAAATCAAGTCAAGGTATCCCAGGACACACTTGAAAGTCAAATCTTAAATGCCAAACTCCTCTTTCTCAGTGAGTATATTGATCTTGGAGTCAAAATATCTAGATTTTAATGCTACCTCAATATATATGAAATTTTAGGCATGAGTCTGACCCTCATTAAGGCTTGATTTTATCATCTGTAAGTAAAGGTAAAAACAGTCATGTCACAGGATTTTGTCTGCATATTGTTGGTATGTAAGAGGTGTTCAACAAAATCAATTTTATTTCCTTCCTTTACAAACTCATTGGCTGTCTATTGCACTAATATTCCAATAAAATGTCAGTCAACAACATGGCATGCTTTGATAGCAAAAACAGAACAAATGTAAAATCAGAACATGGAAAAAACAATTAGGAGAGTAAAAGCAAGAAAATCAAGATAAAATTAATTTAAAAATCTTGCCCACATTTTCTTACAGTTATTACACCAACCTCAAGTACTTTGCAGAATGAAACAAAGGTTGTTTTTTTTTTTTTGAGGAAGATCAGCCCTGAGCTAACATCCATGCCAATCCTCCTCTTTTTGCTGAGGAAGACTGGCCCTGAGCTAACACCTGTTGCCAACCCTCCTCCTTTTTTTTTTTTTTTTTTCCCTTTTTCTCCCCAAAGCCCCAGTTGACAGTTGTATGTGATAGTTGTACATTTTTCTAGTTGCTGTATGTGGGACGCCACCTCAGCGTGGCCTGACAAGCGGTGCGTCAGTGTGTGCCCAGGATCTGAACCCAGGCCACCAGTAGCGGAGCACATGCACTTAACCGCTAAGCCATGGGGCCGGCGCCTGAAACAAAGGTATTTTTTAAGGAAAAAAATGATCCATTATTTCCTCTAAATTTCTGCTTCTTAGTTAATGTACATATATGACTCCCAAGGAGTTAATAAGAAACCACAGTATGAACATTTTCCTGTTGTATTACTTTTGAAAAATTGTCAACAAACATTTTTGCATAAAATGTACTATGTATATATAAATGTATTATGTATACTATTGTATAGCTGGATTACAAAATAGGCTTCAAGATTTATTTGAATTTTTTTTTAAAAAAATAGCTTGAGATATCAATGATAATTTTCACTTGTGAAGGGTTCTTTCAGGCAATTCTCCCCAAACTGACCTATATATTTAAAACAATCCCTACCAAAATCTAAGCAGGCTTTTTGTTGTTGTTGAAATTGACAAGCTGAATTTAAAATGTATATGGAAATTCAAAGAACTTAGAATATCCAAAACAATTTTTAAAAAGAAGTAAAAAGAGTACTTATACAATCTGGCTTCAAAATTCCTATAAAGCTGCAGTAATTAAAACAGTTGTACTGGTATAAAGACGGACATAGAGATCATTCAAACAGATGACAAAGTAGAAAAATATGCCTTTAATATGTATGGTCAACTTATTTTTGACAATAGAACAAGGCAATTTAAGGATAAAGGATGGGCTTTTCAACAAATGACCCCTTTACACCATATGCAAAAAATAACACAGAACGGATCAGACCTAAATGTGAGAACTAAAACTATAAAACTTCAAAAATAAAAAATAATAAAACATCTTTGTGATCTTAGATTAGGCAACAACTTCTTAGATATACACCAAAAGGATAGTCCATAAAGGAAAAAAAATTGATAAATTGGGCTTAATTAAAACTAAAATATTTTGTTCCTCAAAACACTATTAAGAAAATGCCACTCACTAGGAGAAAATTTTTGGAAATCATATACCTGATAAACAATTTGTATTCAGAATATATAAAGAACTCTTACAACTCAATAACAAAAAGTCAAACAACCCAATCAAAAAATGGGCAAGAAATTGAACAGACGATTCACCAAAGAAAATATACTAATGGGCACATGAATATGATTAGTCATTAAGGGAATGCAAATTAAAACCACAATGAGATACCATTATATACCCACCAGGATGGCTCTTATAAAAAAGACGGAAAATACCAGAAGTTGGCAAGGATGAAGAGCCTCATGCATTTCTGGTGGGGATGTAAAAAGCAAAACAAACGAATACCACTTTTGAAAATAGTTTCAGTTCAGTAGTTTCTTAATGAATAAACATATTGAATCCTGCATTTATACTCCTAGAAAACTACCTAAGAGAATGAAAAGATATGTCCACACAAAAACATGTACACAGATGTTCGTAGCAGCATTATTCAAAATAACCAAAAACAGGAAGCAATCCAAATGCCTATCAACTGGTAAACTGATAAAATCTCATCCATACAATGGAATACTTCTCAGTAACAAAAGGAAAAAACTTCTAAACGTGCTACAACATTGACAAATCTCAAAAACATTATGCTAATTGAAAGAAGCCAGACACAAAAGATTACATATTGTAAGATTCTATTTATAAAAAATTTCCAAGAAAGGCAAGTCTATGAACACAGAATGCAAATCAGCTGTTGCCTAGGCTGGGCGTGGTAGCAGAGCTTGACTGCAAATGGGCATGAGGGAATTTTCGAGGGTAATGGAGGTGTTTTGGAACTGGATCTGGTGATGATTATACAACTCTAAATATACTAAAATCACTAAATTATACAATTGCAATGGGTGAACTTATAGTATGAAAATTATACCTCATTAAAGCTGATAAAATAAAAAAAAAAAACAAAGATTGAGTGTGCAAAGTTCTAAATTAAAGCCATAGACAACTTTTGCAATGATTATTAAATGAATTATTAGTTTGAGATGTTTAAATCAAAGGGAACACAGAGTGAAAATTTTCAATACAAAATTTCAATACAAATACATATGTATACATATGTAATATGCCCTTCAGAGGACAACTAAGACTAATGGGTCTTAATTAGAACCAATAAATTAAAAGAAACCAAATGCAAATCAATACACTGAAGAATTCTCTAAAAATAACAGCCAAAGTTTCTAAAAAATAAGAGCTGTCCACAATTAACAAGCTGCTCCATGAGTCTGCCTATTCCTTGTTAGTAAAACTGTTTAAAATAGTTAACTGATCGACTATTTAGGATTGTTCTGAGCCAATTCCTACATGGAATGGAATTGAATGATAAACCAGATGAGCCGTAAGATTTCTTTCATTTCTAGGATACTATTATTATTTTTATGCCTTCCCCTGAACTGACACATTAAAAAAGAGGGCAGCTTTGAGACAAAAAGACTCACTCAAAGCCAAAATCACAGTCGAATCCAGGGCCTAGGACAAAGCCTCTGCTTGGCTGATGACCTGGATGTAGAAGGGATCTTGAGGTGAGGTTGTCAAAGTTCTGGATGAATACATTGAGATTGGCCTGGGCAGCTATCGGGGAAACAGTCTAATTGTAGTAGCATAGAGGGTTGCCTTATAGCCAGTAATAAACTGTCTTTTGATCTGATAAGCTTTGACATACATATTTTCAAAAAAATTATCAAAGATTTTTTTAATTTAAGGAAGGTACTGATATAAAAAGACAATTTTATTCATTTTTCTAAACAAAAATAACATATTTCAACAGCAGAAAAATGGGTAGAATTATGTAACTATTGTGCTGTGTTATAAGTAACAGTTATTTATTGTCAAAGTAAATCTCTTGTGGCCTTGAAAAACATCTGACCTAAGCTCAAGTAAAAGTATTATTTCAGGAATTATCTCTGAAGTCGCCTACATGCTGTTTTTGGGGTGCTTGGGGAAGTGGAGCGGTGAAGGGGTGGATAGGATGTATCTGCATCAACTGAGAGCTATGATGTTAATAGACAGAAAGATGTTTAAAATTTCAGTGAAATTTCTGAGAACATAGCTTTTGCCTTGGCAAGTAAAACCTTGGAAATTTAATAAAGCAATACTTATTTTAATAAGCTATTGCAACAAACACCTTTACAGTGACATTTTCTACCTTGTTCAAAACCAGAGACTACTATACATATGTGTGCATGTATATATATTATAGGTTTATACCTTTATAACTTCAAATTTTTGATTAATTAAGTCATTTTAATCTTTAAAGAGATGAGATATTAAACATGGCAGGAAGAACTAGCCAGCAAATAAAAATAACAGCTATTGGGGCAGGCCCAGTGGCGCAAACAGTTAAGTGCGCGTGCTCACTGTGGTGGCCGGGGGTTCGCCGGGTCGTATCCCGGGCGTGCACCGACGCACCGCTTGTTAGGCCATGCTGTGGCGACGTCCCATATGGGGTGGAGAAAGATGGCCACGGATGTTGGCTCAGGGCCAGTCTTCCTCAAGAAAGAAAAAGGGGGGAGGATTGGCATCAGACGTTAGCTCAGGGCTAGTCCTCCTCACACACACACAAAAAAATAACACCTATTAGCTTGCTCTTGGTTATGTATGAGTGTGTTTCAGTGTGTTGTGTGTGTGTGTGTCTGTTCAATTAGCTTTTTTTCTTTTTCAAACAACTTAAGATGATTATCTCAATAGACAAAGCATTTGACAAAATCTAATACCCTTTCATGATAAAAACACTCAGAAAACTAGGAATAGAAGGGAACTTCCGGAACCTGATAAAGGGCACCTACAAAAACAAAAAACGAACAAACAAAAAAACAGCCAACATCATATTTAATGGTGAAAGAGCAAATGATTTCTCTCTAAAATCAGAAAGAAGACAAGAATGTTAGCTGTTGCCGCATCTATTTAACATTGTACTGGAGGTCCTAACTAGGGCAATTACAGGAGAAAAAGAATGAAAAGGCATCAAGATTGGAAAGGAAAAAGTAAACATATCTGTTTTTATAAATGACATAATCTTATATATAGAAAATCCTAAGGAATCCACAAAAAATCTATTATAAATAATAAATGAATTCAGCAAGGTAGCAGGACACAAGATCAATAAACAAAAATGAACTGTATTTCTCTATACTAGCAATAAATAACCTGAAAATGAAATTAAGAAAAAAATTCTATTTATAATAGCATTAAAAAGAATAAAATACTTAGAAATAAACTCATAAAATAAATGCAAGACTTGTATACTGAAAAATACTAAATATCATTGAAAAAAATCACAGAAGATCTGAATAAATGGAAAGACATCCAATGTTCAGGGATTTGAAGATTTACTATTGTTAAGATGGCGATACTCTCAAAATTGATCTACAGATTTGAAAGAATCCTGACCAAAATCCTAGCTGCCTTTTCTTGCAGAAATTGACAAGCTGATCCTAACATTCATATGGAAATATCACGACGATATTGAAAAAGAACAAAGTGAGAAGACTCACGCTTTCCAATTTCAAAACTTACTACAAAGTTACAGAATCAAGACAATGTGGTACCAACATAAGGATAGACATATAGATTAATGGAATAAAATTGAGAGTATAGAAATAAACGCTTACATTTATGGTCAATTGGTTTTTGACAAGGAAGATAATTCAATGGCAAAAGAATAGTATTTTCAACACATGATATTGGGACTACTGGATATCCAAACGCAAAAGAATGAACGTGGACCCCTACCTCACAAGATATATAAAAATTAAATAAAATTGAATCAGAGACCTAAATGTAAGACATAAAACTATAAAATTCTTAGAACACACAGGAGTAAATCTTTGTGATCCTGGATTAGGCAATGATTTCTTAGACACAGCATCAAAAGCACAAGTGACATAAGAAAAAATAGATAACTTGGACTTTGTCAAAATTTTACATTTTATACTTCAAAGGACATCATAAAGAAACTGAAAATATAACCCACAGAATTGGAGAAAACATTTGCAAATCATATATCTGATACGGGACTAGTATCTAGAATGTATAAAGAATTCTTACAACTCAACAATAAAAAGACATATAATTGAATTTTTCAAGTGTACATTTGAGGAGATATTTCTCCAGAGGTGAAATGATCAATTAACACATGAAAAGATGCCAACATTATTGACCATTAGGGAAATGGAAATCAAAAACAAAATGAAATACTACTTACACCCACTACGATAGCTAAAATTAAAAAGACAGACTATAACAAGTGGAACCCTCCTACACTGCTGGTGAGATTGTAAAATGGTGCATCCACTCTGAAAAACAGTTTGGCAGTTCCTCAAACTATTAACAGAGTTACTGTATGACTTCAAAGAATATATCTAAGAGAACTGAAAACAAATATCCAAATAAAAATATGAATGTTCACAGCAGCATTATTCATAATAGCTAAAAAGTGGAAATAATCCAAATGTCTGCCAAATAATGAATAAACAAAATATGGTATATCTATACAATGGAATATTATTTGGCCATAAAAAGAAAGGAAGTACTAATGATGCTGCAACATGGATGAACCTTGAAAACATTATACTAAGTGAAAGAAACCAGACATAAAAGGCTGCATATCGTATGATTCCATTTATATGAAATGTCCAGAATAGGAAAATCCATAGAAACAGAAAGTAAAATAGTGGTTTACAAGGGCTAGGGAGAGGTGGAGGTGGTAAGACACTGCTAATGGGTATGAGGTTTCTTTCTGAAGTGAGCAAAATGTTCTAAAATTTGATAGTGCTGACGGTTGCAGAAATCTGTGAAGATAGTAAAATAATACTGAATTGTACACTTTAAAATGATGAATTTAATGGTATGTGAATTATGTCTCAATAAAGGTGTAATTAAAAAAATAAGTCAAAGCAAGTGGGCTAAGATAGGTCAGGACCTTCATTCAGTAAATAATAAAAAAAATAAAACTTACCAAGGACCTATTTACAGGTAGAGGTGTACAGTGGGAAAATGACTCATAGAGATTTCATTCCAACAGGAGAAGACAAAAAATATAGAAACTATTAAATAAACAAGATAACTACTGCTTGTAATAAGGGCCATGAGGGAAAACATAGTGATGTGACAGAGAAAAACTATTGGAGGCCTACATTAAACTATGCAGTCAGGGAAGGCCTCTTTGGGGATTTGATCTAAAGAATAAGAAGGAAACAATCACATTAAAAAAGGAGGAGCTGTGCATGCCTGGCTGGGGAAATAGAAAGTACAAATGCCCTCAACTAGGAGACAACTTGGCCTGCTGGAGTGCTAGTGTGCCTCAAACATAATATGTGAGGAGAAAAGTGGCACAAAATAATGCTGTAGAAATAGACAAGAGCTAGATCAGGCAGAGCCTGCAAGCCACAGTAATGAATTTGGATTTTATCCTTCCTTCCACTGGAAGCCATGGGAACATTTTAGGCAGAGTAGTGACACTATCTGATTTACATTTTTAAAAACTTATTTTGTCTGTCAAGCAGAGAATGGAATAGAAGAGGGCAAATAAGCAAAACAGAAAGAACAAATAGGTGGCTCTCATTGTAGGCCTGGAGAGATGGGTGGACTGGACCAGGACTGGGAGAGGCTTTTTATGTAACTACATCCAGGACTTCAGGTTCTAACCTATTCCAAGTGTAGTGGATACTGTGATGTGTTGCCCAAACTCACTTCTGAGATGAAGGACTTCTTTCCTCAGCTACTGCCTCAGCTGAAGAGAGACTTCTTGGAGCAGGCTTCATCCAATGATCAGTGCAGGGGTATATAGGCTTGGCCTCTTGCCTGAATGAGGTACAACCTGAAGGGCCATCCAGCTTCAGAGCTCCCCATGAGGTGCCTAATGCCTTCATTGAAACTGTATTTCTCTTCCCAATTCTACTTCCTTCCTTTGTCTCCCAAAGGTTTTGATCTAAGAGTGCTCCCTAATCATTGTTCTGTATGCTAACCTCCATCTCATAATCTGTTTCCCAGGGAACTCAATCTATGACACTGACTTAATAAAACTCAGTACGTAGTCCTCAGTTTACTTTCTAAAGATGGTCAATCTGTAAATACTAATAAACTTAAAATGATAACATACCATTTAAAAAAATCCTTAATGTAGGGATACTTTCCAATTTATGACTGTATTTACTATAGCCCATTAATATTACATGTATTTTAAATAAATCTTTCATTTGTAAAGACATTTGAAAGCTATTTTGGCAAAAAGGCAATAGTAAAAAATACAATAAGCGGTAAATTGTACCATTAACCACTTTGAAGAACTTAGGAAAAAAAGTGGACAAGTTTTCTAAGTGTCTTCTATTGCTAGAAAAGAAGACAAAGCATTATATACAATTGCTGAGAGGATCAATTAATATGGACCATCATAATTGAAACATACTATCTCACTCTATACTAATCAAAAGTAAAAATTCAATGGAGCACCATGTTTCTATTAGCCCAGAACATTATTTCTTACAATCAGAAAAACATTCAAAATTTCCATATGCAATTCTATTCTTCCAAACAAGGGTTGCAAGGGATATAAATTATGAAACAATTTGATGTACACAAGAATAACATATAATCAAATTTCTATTATTCAGGGTGGCAGAAGAAATGTATCATTTAAATCTATCCCATTTAACCCATAACATGCAATCTTCTTGCCTATCAAACAATTTTCCAAGACTGTTTGCTAGTAACTAAATAATCTAATTTGAGTTTCCCCCTCTTCCTATGTCATAAAGGTTCTAAAGCATCAGTGAAATGGCCAAAGGGCAGCAACATGAGGTAGTTAAGTCAGAAGTAGCAGAGTCCCTAAATAATCCTCAAAGTAGTCTACATCTTAAATAACTTAGAGTTTACTGTTGGTTGTGCTGGCAAAAAATTATTGAAAGGATCTTTTCTCTGGAGTTTCAGCTAGATCAGAATTTTATTGCCTTTTGCCCAAGGCCATTGCAAGACTTTCAGAGCAAAAGAAGGTATAGTGTGATCCTTAACGTGAGTTAGGAAGATCAAAACAGAGCAAAGACAGGATTTCAGAGATTTAAAAATCAGTAACAACTTTTACTGAAAGTTGGAAATATGTTTCCATACTTTCACTGTATATTAAAAAATAATTTTCACTATTTTTGCAATGACCAGGCAATAAGTAATGTATGACTGTGAGTTTCTGGAGAGTGGAAAACGTGACTGGATCGTTCTATTTCCATGTGTCACATGAAGCCTGGAATACAGCACTCGGCAAAAGAAACAAAAAGGAAGACACTTTAATCCTGTACATAAATCTCCTGGACTAAGAGAATATATTTGAAAACCAAATGTAAAAACGTTAAGTCGGTAAAAATCAGAAGACCACGTGAAGTGTTTATTTTTCAATCTTCACAACAGCTTTATGAGATATTATCCCATGTTAAAAATGGCGGGAGAAGGAATGAGCTTCAGAGACAGTAAATAAAACTTACCCCAAATCATGTAGCTAGTAAGTTGCAGAGCTGTGAGTCAACCCCCTGCCTTACTAACTCAGTTCTCAGAGAGTTTTTCTATAGCTGCACTGCCCAATACAGCAGTCACTAGCCATATGTTGCTACCGAGCACCTGAAAAGTGGCTAGTCTGAATTGAGTTGAGCTATAAGTGCGAAACACACACTGAATTTCAAAGGAAAATGTTAAAAAAAATGTAAACTCATCAGTAATTTTTATACCAATTGCATGTTGATAATATTTTCGATAGATCAGTTAAATAAAATGTACTGTTAAAATTAGTTTTACTGCTTTTTACTTTTTTTAACATAGTTACTTAAAAATTTAAAATCACATATGTTGTCTGCATTATATTTCTATGAGGCACACAACTACAGGAAAAGGCAGACAAAGAAGGATACTTCTACTGGGGAATGAGATTGAGGAAAGGGAAGAAGTGATTTTTTAAAATTTAATTTGTCTTATATTGTCATATACGCTCTGATGTTTTTTAACACAAACATATAAAGAAGTATTTACAGTATAGCACAGATTGAGTAACGGAGGTATACAAAATACTATGATGGCAATGATTAACTCTACCCATAACCTCAATGTAGTTTGCATATTTAGGGTGTTAAGTTACATCTTAAGGAACGAAGAGAAATATGAAAAGGCACTCCACATAGAGGAAAAGTATACCCAATAGCAATGGGGCAAGAAACAGGCAGCTGAGTAAAATGTAGGAGAGAACAGAAGAAAGGAGAAAAGGACATATGGGCAGCTCTATCAGGTTTGTAAGCTAAGCAAAGACATTTTATCTTTATTCAAAAGAAGCTGGAGAATCATTGAAGGGAAGGGACACAGCTGATCTGTAATTTATGCAGACAACTCTCACTGTGTAGAATATAGTGGACTGGGGTGAAGAAAAACTGGGGATGGCAAGGAAGGAAACTAACATTTATTGAGTTCCATGCATTTGACTGTTTTACCTGCATTATTTAATTTGGTGTCATTGTTTATAGCTAAAAACAAAAAAATAAGAAATCTTCAACAACCACATAGTTGGCAATTTATCCTCAAAAACTGGAGGGAATTATAAGGATGGTTAGTGATGCAAATAATTTGGGAAGAGGTGGTAGGAAAGTCTGGAGGCACATTATTTTTATCTATAAATTAAATGGCAATTTTTGTTGAGACTGAGGGACTGAAAATAGTTAGGGGACTTGAAAATAGTAGAAAAGAATGTGTAGTAGCCACAGAAATGAAAAGAATGGAAGATGTTAATCAAAATGAAGTAGTAAAAGGATTGGTAGAGGTGTTGAACATCCATTAAATAGTAATAAAACTAGATAAAATTTATTGAGTTCTTATTATGTACCAGCCACTGGCTGAGCATTTTATATGCATTTTCTCATTTAATCCTTAAGACATCTAATTAGGTGAGTATAATTATATATCCCTATATTACATATGCAAATTAGAGATTAAGTAATTTGACCTTTCATCAGAAAGACATGATTCAAATCCACTTCTGTCTGTCCTAAGCTACTTAACCAGGTCTCTAATGTCACTGTAAGGTTAACAAGCTGAAATTCCATTCTGTTACAAGGGAAGAAGGCCCCTCATTATAAATAAAGACATACTGAGGCCTAAGGAGCCTGAAGTGACTTATCTAAGATCTCAAAAATAGTTAATGCAATGCCAGGAATAAAATCTAGGTTTCAAAATTTCAGATGCAAATAAACTATGATACATCCAGACAATGGAATATTATTCAGTGCAAAAAAGAAATGAGCTATCAAGCTATGAAAAGACATAAAGGAACCTTAAATGCATATTACTAAGTGAATGAAACCAATCTGAAAAGGCTACAAAATACTGTATGACTCCAACTCTATGACATTCTGGAAAAGACAAAACTATAAAGACAGTAAAATGATCAGTGGTTGCCAGAGGTTGGGAGGAAGGGACAAATAGGCAGAGCACAGAGGCATTTTAGGGCAGTGAAACTACTCTGTATGATACTATAATGATAGATACATGTCATTATACATTTATCCAAACCCATAAAATGTACACCACCAAAAGTGAACCCTAATGTAAACTATGGACTTTGGGTGATTATGATGTGTCAAATGTAGGTTCATAAATTGTAATAAATGTCACAATTTGTTGTTAACGCTGGTGGAAGATGTTGGGGGAGGCTATGAATGTATGGAGTCAGGGAAATCTCTATACCCTCCCCTCAATTTTGCTGTGAACCTAAAACTGCTCTAAAAAAACAAAGTCTTAATTTAAAAAAAGATTAAGGGATAATAAAAGGTGACAAAATACGAGGAAAAGTTTTAAAAAATTCAGATACAGTGTTCAGGTGTGAACATGTAATAAACTGGCTCTTTGGAAAAATTATCTGGATGGTTGTAATAGATCTGAAACAGGTAATGGCATTTATGAATCCACGTCTTATAACTCTGTAGGCTGCACATGTTAGCACAGTGTCTTGCACAGAGAAGGAACTAAATAAATATTTCTAAAAGGAAAATAAAGAGGGAGAGAGAAAGAAAGGGAGGGATGAAAGCAAGGAGAGAGGGAGGAAGGAGGAGAGAAAGATAGAAATTGAAAGACAGAGAGAGAGAGAATAATTTTCAGGGAAGATGTTCCATTTCCTAAAAAGTTTGATTGTGGCCAGATTCTTTGAAATCCTTTGTCTCAGAATTAACAAGGCACTTGGGCCCAAATATTTGACTGTTTTGGGGTACTATCAAATATGGTTTCAGATTCATAACAAGTTAATTGCCCTATTTCCATACTTTTGCTCGCTAAGGAATTTTCAGTCATTGCTTAACTACAGAATTTTACTGCTGGATATAATAGACAAGTCGCCTTTAACGCAACTGAAATTTAACATGGTTGCAACCTTTATAGTGACTCTAGGACTATATTATCAGGTGTATGGTTCCAGAAAAGCCTTTAATGAAAGTAAATCCCTAGATTGTATACATTCCTCAGAAAACAACTATAATTCTTTTATGAACAAGTAAGGTATAACTAAATAAGACAAACAAAACTACATCAGTAAAATTATTAATTCAAAGTTTCTATGTTTCTTTTCAAATTCCTTCAATTAAGTTATCTATGGATTATGAAGGACATTTCTTTGAAATGGGTAGTATTGGAATAAATATTTTAAATGTAAAGTCAGATCATTATACGAACATAGAAAAAAAGTGATTTATAAGAACAAATTTAAAGAAAAATCCAAAATGCATAATCTTTAAATTATGTAATTTAAATGAAGTCAGAAGGAATGTGGGGCTAAAATATAGCATTGCTTAACAGTTCTTGGTTGAATGACATCAACTTTGAAATTCCTAGTTTATACTAGCAAATAGAAATGATACGCCTATCAATACAGGTATTAGTTAAATTGTTCCACATCTGAGTTTTCCCGAAGTTGTAGGTACTGTGAGATCTATAAATGTTCCTTTTGCAAGACTAGATCAAGGTTTAATAAATAATGTATTCATTTTACAGTGTTTCCTATCTCCCTATTCACCACATGGAAATCCTCAGACATCTCAGTACAAAGTGTTCTCCAATCAAACCCAGTATAGTGGACAGGATAGAGGGTTCAGAATAATGTTGGATAAATTGCGCGAGAGGTCAAATACTATCTGTGTCAGGATCAAAATTCAGAGACATATAGAAGTGGTTTTAAGAAAAACTGTAGAGTTACAGGTTGATCACGATGCTTCAGTTCACACCCTGCCAGAAACCTCTCCCTTAAATGACCTGTTTGCTTGATTGCACTTCTGCTGTCTTATCAGTCAGCCTATCATTAGAGAATATCACTTGAAGGTATTGTTCCCAAAGCTATTTCCTGATGTCTACTTCTAAGTCAATTGAACTAACATTAATCGAGGGCAGATTTTGCGTGTATGGGGCTAACCAGAGGATAAAATTCATAATCTAATGTAAAAGAAAAAATATATTATAATTTTCAACCGGTTAGTTATAAGGCAGGATATGATTTAAGTGACATATCCCCTCTACTGCCTTACTTATAACAATCTTTGTTTGATATAAAAAGTTTTACCAAGAGTAGATTATAATGTGTCACATTTATCTTTTACCCCATATTAGGAAACAGCTGTGTTGAATGTACAATCTGTTTTACCAATTCCTTCAGTCTTCTGTGGTATTTTGAGCGGGTGCATTTCTAAGTGTCTTTTTCATCCACACTTGTACAACTTTTTGAAAACCTAAGAACAAGATTTTATATTCATCCCATTAATTTTCATCTTGCTATTCTCAGGTCACTGTGCCAAAATCCTTGTTGGATCTCAATTCAGACATTTAACATAGTAGCTACCCCTCCTTAGTTTGTGTATTTTACTTGATGTGATAACCATACCAGGTAAGGCCAAAGAACTCTGTGATTAATTATTGTGTCTGTGAATCCATATGCTCTACATACACTTCTGTTAGCTGCCCCATTTCTAATGTTGCCACCAAGTTGAGAGGGAGCTCAATCTTTTTTTATTAAGTAATAACTAAAGGTAATGTATCTGGTATTGACCAGCATTTATCCATTCATTCATTCATTTATATATATTTATTCCATATTATTTTCATATCATTTCAAAATTAAAAGGGTTACATGGTATTTTTTGTGTGTGTGTGTGAGGAAGATCAGCCCTGAGCTAACATCCATGGTAATCCTCCTCTTTTTGCTGAGGAAGACCGGCTCTGAGCTAACATCTATTGCCAATCCTCTTCCTTTTTTTTTTTCTTTTTTTCCCCAAAGCCCCAGTAGATAGTTGTATGTCATAGTTGCACCTCCTTCTAGTTGCTGTATGTGGGATGCAGCCTCAGCATGGCCAGAGAAGCGGTGCGTCGGTGTGTGCCCGGGATCCAAACCTGGGCCGCCAGTAGCGGAGCTCACGCACTTTACCGCTAAGCCACGGGGCCGGCCCCGGTATTTTAAAAGTAGAATTGACCATAAACATTAATGGATGCTGTGATAGTCAATTTTATGTGTCAGCTTTGCTAGGCCATGCTACTCAAATATTTGGTCAAACACCAGTGTACATGTCACTGTGGAGGTAATTTTTAGAGGGGATTAACATTTGAGTAAAGCAGATTACCCTCCCTAATGTTGGTGGGCCTCATCCAAACTGCTGAAAGCCTTAAGAGAAAGAAACACAGAGACTTCCGAGGAAGAGGGAATTCTGCTTCCAAACTGCCTTTGGACTTGAGCTGCAACATCAACTCTTCCAAGGATCTCCAGCCTGTGAGCCTGCCCTGCAGATTTGAGACTTGCCACCTCCCAATTCCTTAAAATAAATCCTCTCTCTCTCTCTCTCTCTCAATATAGAGAGGGTTCTCTGGAGAACCCTGACTATTACAGGGACTGACAGCATTCAAGCCAAGGTTGGGATGCTCTAGAGGGGGCTTCTGCATTAGGTAGAAGGTAGTCTGGATGATTTCTATGGTCACTTTCAAAACTACTTCATGACCGCCAGTGACCTATTCTTTTCAATCAGTACAGTGGGTGTCATATGGTTCACTGCTTAGATGGGCTTATAGTTACTGACTGAAACATAGGCAGCCGACATATACAATAAAAAAATACTGATCAAAAATAATAATAACCTTTATCACAGTTATACAGTGCTGTAGCCTATATACTATTCTGTCACATATCCATTGCATTTGAATTTCCCAAGAATCTTATGCCACATATAGCTTATATTTTTATTATAATTTCAAACAAAAAAAAACTAAGATTAAAGGGATATACTATTACTTAGGGAAAGAATTAGGACTAGACTCCAGAAGTCTTTTTACTTTAGCATCACCTCTTGTTTTACACAAGGAATGAATCTATGGAAATTGGACTGCTAGGGACTGAATTGTTTCTACTCAGAATTCATATATTGAAGTCCTAACCTTAAGTGATGGCATTTAGAGATGGGGTCTTTGGGAGGTAATTAGGTTTAGATGAGGTCATGAGGGTGGGGCCCTCATGATGGGATTAGTGCCCCTATAAGGAGAGACACCAGATATCTCTCTCTTTCTCCACCATGTGAGGATACAGTGAGAAAGCAGGCCAGAAAGAAAGCTCTCACCAGAACTCAACCATGCTGACACCCTGATCTTGGACTTCTAGCCTCCAGAACTATGAGAAATAAATTTCTGTTGTTTAAGCCACCTAGTCTGTGGTATTTTGTTATGGCAGCCAATGCAGACTAATACATGGACTTATAAACTTTAGGTATTATTAAATACTACAGTCTACTCGAAGATTATGTATTAACAAAATTTATTTAAAAAAACAAGTAAAGTTATACTAATCAAAGAAGAAGGTCATATAAATAAGTGGAACTTGGACATGAAGCTACATCAGAATCATTTGCAAAGTTTATTAAAACGTAGATTGCCGAACCCACATCCACAGTGTGTGATTCAACAAGTCTAGACTGGGGCCCCAAAATTTGCATTTCTAGAAATAGTTCCTAGGTGATGTTGATGCTGAACCATATTTTGTAAACGACTTATACAAACTGATGAAAGGTATAAATCATGATCTACTAAGAGCACCAAGAACGCTTTTAAACACACATACATACACAGATTACCAAATGGATTTCCAAGATACTAACCCTCAGTATCTTGAGAGGGGCATGTTTCAAAAGGAAGTTTTAAAAATTTCTCCATTTTGTTTTAATAATCGCCAGGTTTTGGGAATTAATAATCTAAAATTATCAAATTAGCAAAGAAAGTAACTTTTATTCCTTTAATTAGATACAACAAAAAACTAGGTTAAGAAAATATTATTTAGTAAAAGATCCTTTCAAAACATTTTTTAATATGAAATATCCAATTCAAATACCAAGCTTTATTTTTAAAGTGCACTAGTTGTCAGAAAACAGTTTGTTATTTTGAATATATTTGATATGTATCACTAAAATCCTGTGCACATTACCCATTTACTTAGCAAGCCCTTTCTTCCTGGGCAGGATAAATGTAAACCAGTCTAACCCTAGGCAGGGGGAAACCAACAGATACAGCAACAACATTATCAAAAAAAGCACATAAGAATTTTAAAATGATCATCTGACAGGGAAAAACAACTCTAGCAGTTAGCTTTAAGAACAGTAAGCTTCAGTAATGTTTGTTCAGTGAAATTAATTGATTAAGGAATAAGGCTATCATAACCAGCAATGAAAAGATGCCTGAGGGCCAGCCCCATGGCTTAGCGGTTAAGTGGTTAAGTGCGCGCGCTCCGCTACTGGCAGCCCAGGTTCGGATCCCGGGCGCACACCGACGCACCGCTTCTCCGGCCATGCTGAGGCCGTGTCCCACACACAGCAACTAGAAGGATGTGCAACTATGACATACAACTATCTACTGGGGCTTTGGGGAAAAAAAAAGGAGGAGGATTCACAATAGATGTTAGCTCAGAGCCGGTCTTCCTCAGCAAAAAGAGGAGGATTACCATGGATGTTAGCTCAGGGCTGATCTTCCTCACAAAAAAATAAATAAATTAAATAAAATAAATAAAAGATGGCTGAGAATACTATATTTTGCCTATTGAATGAATTACAAGAAAATTAAGCTTGAGTATGGATAAGAATTGTAATCAACAGAATGCATCAATATCTAAGATAAATGTGAAGCAAAATGATCAATAAAGTAAATCTGAATTCAGTTCCTAACTCTGCCCTTTTCTGTATGAACTAAAGGCAAGTCACTTGATCTCTCTTGGTCTCTTTCTTCAACTACAGAATGTCCCTCCAGAAATTTCTTGTTGAAGCAGCAATAATACACCCAAGATTTCATGCACTTCTGCTTTTCCTTATAATACATATCTGCTCCTCTCCCTCTGTGAAAAGTGACTGTCTAGCTCTCTCTCTCTCAGTTACTTCTTAGCATGCCTGAAGACAAACTCATAAACCAACCAACAGCCTAGTTTAGTAGTTTGGTTAATGTACTTGCTTCACATCTTTCTCAAATTCCAAGAAAAATGGGTTATAAAATTAATATTAAAATTCTAGCATATATTAAACCAAATTTATAGAATATTTGGACAGATAAAGCAATTTAGTGGAGGAATAACAATTTCATTATAATCTTTATTTTTTACTATGCCCTTGATCTGTACTCGTAATAGTATTATAAATGTATTCCAGTTAATCCCAAAGATTTAATGAAAGGCAAAATTACTTGTGGTCTAGCTCAAACAAATGTTTATGTCTCCAAAGTATATTTTGTATACAGTTAAAGTTAGCATATTAGAAAAATGAAAAATAACCGAATTTGCTATATATCAGCACATCAATTATTCAGGCTTTAATTCAAGACAAAAGAAGAAAAAAAAAAGAGAAGAAAACATGTCATATAAATTTTTCAGTATCCAACCAATAAGTGTGAATAAACATCCATGCAGTGTGGAGGATTTAGCAATGTCTTCTCTCTTTAATTCAGTATGGGTAGGCAGAGTAGGTTTTCCTTATAGACAAAGGAAAATGTAAAATTAAAAAGATAAAACAAAAAGAAAAAAATCAATGAAATAACACAATGTTAAGAAGAAGTAACGTTTAAGAGGAAATCAAAGAAAGGGAGAGCAGCTAAAAAGACTGAAAGAAAGATAAAGGGCAAAGGATTTAAAAATTAAACAGAAGAGAAAAGATTAAAGAAGGAAAGGCAAAAAGCAATGCAGCAGGATTTAAGAAGCCAGTAAAAAGAAAAGACATGAAGTGATGACAAAGGAATAGCAAGTACCAAAGAAAAGATACTCAAAGTAATGAACAGAAGAGAAAAAAAAAGAAAGTAAAATAAAAGCTGTTGTAAATTAATTTTAAACACGATATAGGAAAGATACAATGTTAATGGGGTTTCCATTCCTTTTTTCATCTTCTTGGTTTTGTTATTGATAAAAAGAAAAACCAGTCTTTACCCACAAGATTGAGGACAGTATCTTCACAGTACAAGGATACAGCATGAGTTAGTAAAAAGCCACAGGCAGGCTCTGTGGTGTTGCACAAGTAACTTACCTTTTCTGTCCCATACTACATCTTTCAATTTTCTAATTTACGTATTGAAGCAATTCTCACCTTATTTCTGATGTCCTTGGCTGACTAAATGTTGTGACTTTATTTTAATCTATCACTGACTCTGATTTCTGAAACCACTAACTTATTTTATGGTGAAATAAAATGTATCATAAAAGACAAACTGAATTACAAATAGACTCACCTTTAATCAAACACAGTCTTCCTCAACAATGATAGTGCCACTGAACTTTAAAAACACGAAGGGGCATTTTTAGCTGTCATAATTATTGATGGGAACTGCCAGTACTTAATAGGTAAGGGTGAGGGACGCTAGATGTTCTGCAATTTCCTGTGGGACATTCTTTTAGATATAAACATGTTTATAATTATTTAAGCCTCTTTAAGATCAGGGACCATAGATGCTCAATGAATGTTAACTGAGTAAGTAAATGAAGTATAAAGCAAATAAAACATCATCTTTCCAACACAGTCCATAGATCTCCCTTTATATATTTTATTTCTATTAAGGTGTAGAGAATTCCTCCAATATGTGGAAAGTAAAGTATACTGATGTGATTACTTTAAATTTATACAGCACTTTCTTTTAATTAGAATCTCTCTTTTAGCAATGTCAGGGTCAATGCAATATTAAATAGCAATGTAGCAGTAAACACTAAATTTATAAAAACCCTTACAACGAATTTTTACTTGTGTAAACAATGATAAGTGAAACACAAATTACTATTGATTGCCATATACACTTCTTCATAAAACAATCTATATTATTTCTAAAATATGAAATATAAAATCAAGTTAACGTATAGCCACTTTGGAAGACAGTTTGGCAGTTTATTACAAAGCTAAACATAGTCTTACGATACGACCCAGAAATTACACTAGGTATTTACTCAAATAAGTTGAAAACTTATGTCCACACAGAAACCTGCACAAGAATGTTTATAGCAGCTTTATTTACAGCTGCCAAAACCTGGAAGCAACTAATATGTCCTTCAATAGATGAATGGATAAACAAACTGTGATACAGCCATACAAGGGAATGTTATGCAACAATAAAAAGAAATGAGCTATTATTTCAAACCATGAAAAGACATGGAGGAATCTTAAGGGCACAATGCTAAGTCAAAGAAGTCAGTCTGAAAATGTTACCTACAGTATGATTTCAACTACTTGACACTCTGTAACAGGCAGAACTATAGAGACAAGAAAGAGATCAGTTGTTGCCAGGGGTTCGAAGGGGAGGGAGGGAGAGAGAATAGATGGAGCACAGGGGACTCTTAGGGCAGTGAAATTATTCTGTATGATACTGTAATGACGGATACATGACATTATGTACTTGTCAAAACCCACAGAACTATACAACATAAAAAATGAACCCTAATGTGAACTCTGGAGTTTAGTTAATAATAACGTATCAATTTTGGTTCATCAAGGTAGCAAATGTACCACACTAATGTAAGATGTTAATAATAGGCGAAACTATTTTACGGGGATGGGGGTAATAACAGGAACTCTTTGTACCTACTGCTCCTTTTTTCTGTAAAACTAAAACGTCTCTAAAACAATAGTCTATTAACTAAAAAAAGAAGTTAATAAATCAGGTTATATGTTCATAATCCTTCAATGGAAAAATTTTGTGGGTGGACTGATACCATATGCCCTGTAATCATTTGTGCTTAAGCATCAGGCTGCACATGTGCCTCCAGTGAAAGCTCGGTTTTTATCCCCATCCTCACCTCACAGCACATTCTAGGGGGTGGGGAACTAATAGGGATGGGTGGAGTTACATACTTTTATTGGATCATAAGGCATGGTCTCTCTCGGGATTCTTTATTAATCAAGAGTGCTTCTTGCTCTCCTTCCATATGTACCCAGATACCTCACATGTCTCTGACAAAAATGAAATGAGAACTTCCAGTTCAACACAGAATGAACCACATGCATTTATCCCTTCTCCCTCCATAAACCATACAAAAATGACAGCTAAAGGCTGTTTAAGAAAGGAATAAACCTACAAGGATAGAAAGTTCATGAAAGAAGACAAGAGCAACAAAATTATGGAAGCTGGAAAGCAACACATGAGTTATAGTGGATTAAACAAACCTCAAAAAGCTGAACCCTTGGCTAACACTAGGGACAAGCCAAGAAGCTACCTGGTCCATTACTGTAGAAGCCTAAAACTCTGTAGCCCCAGGTACCTCTGGAACAAGACTGAAGACATTGAAAAAGGAATTAGACTCTCCTGCTTCTCCTCCCCTATTCCATACAAGCAGATAACACCCCTCCCTATCCCAAGCAAAAACTCATTTTACTATCTGACAGATTTTTTTTTTTTTTTTGCTGAGGAAGATTAGCCCTGAACTAATATCTGTGCCAATCTTCCTCTACTTTATCTGTGGGTCACTGCCACAGCATGGCCAATGAGTGATGTAGGTCCGTGCCCGGGATCTGAACCCATGAACCCAGGCTGCTGAAGTGGAATGCACCGAACTTAACCACTATGCCACAGGCCAGCCCCTCAATTTTTCTTTTTATATTGATTGATTGATTTGTTTCCTTACATTTTCTGATACTGAATGCATTTATTTTACATCTCTTTTGGAAGAAGGATAGGAATGAGTAGAAAGAGAGAGAAAGGAAGGCAGGCAGGCAGGGAAAGAAGGAAGGAGGGATGGAGGAGGAAAATCAATAAGACATAAAAATATTAGGAACTGGGATCAGACAAGTTAGTTGCATTCAGTGATGAAGAGAGGAATTGTAGTAGGAGATGGCATTTATTTAAGGAATAGCATACTAATTTTGCCCTTGTATTCTCAGGGTCCTAAAAGGAATAGCAGGATGCATCAAATGCCTTCTTTTTCCTTCCTGTTATATCCTAACTGACCTAAAGTAAAACTTTCTCAATAAATATGCATTTATAAACATACATTCATCTGCATGAAATTCTCTACAAAGAACCAGTACAGCCAGGAAAAGAACAATGTTAAAAGCAATCAATTATGGAATTACGTTGAGCCACAAGTGAAATAGGGAAAAAGAATATCTTTAATCATTATTGGAACCACCTGGCTTTCAGTGCGCTCTAAAGAATTAAAGGATAAAGGTAATATAGCCAAAACCAGTCATCTTCTCTTCAAGAAGAAAATTAGCTAATCTTTTTGGCCCACCAAAGTCCTCTCAATAATGATCAAGGTATAAACTACATTTTACTCTTTCCTTCATTTTTATTGATCACAAGGTCATCCAGGATAAGATAATCATTGGTTATTTAAGATAATAAGGAAAATATTCTCAGGTTATCACTGACCTAGTTAGAGAAAGAAAGTACCATACACAAGCCTTTCTCCAACTCTACTAAAGAATACTTCTTCTCCCAAAGAGAGGTGAGAAATAGGAGAGTATATCCTTTGTGGGATTTATTTCTGCATACAATATAAAAGGGTGACTGTTCAAATCTATAGATCACTGAAATGAAGCTTCCATTTTAATGAAAGAATCAGCTCAATAAACACACTTTAAGTTAGAGAATAATAATAAAAGGCTACTGACAGTCTATAAGAGGATCAAAAGTATTTAATTATCATAAGTTTGAGATACAACTTTCTAAACAAATGGTAAAATACTTCTTAAAATAAATGTTATATGACAGAAAAGCAGTGTCAATGAACGCACACATGATTTTTGTATAGGGTAATCAAGTGAATCAGTCATAAGACCAAGCTATCATGAAATAGAGTTAATTGGGTAGAGGCTTGGGGTATGGCAGATGGAAGGTGTAACATATGAAAGCAAGTTAAGCACATTTTTTGAATTCTGATTTTCTGGGTGGTTCCCCTTGTCATATAATGAACTATTACATTTCATTTCTGAATAACTGAGGAGATTAAAGCATTCAACTGTAGCTCACGAATTACTCTGAAAGCTACTCAGAATTTAAATGTTAGAGCCGGTCTCTCATTTTTCATTGTCCAATAAACGAGTTTATGAATAAACAAACAAGTTCATATATTCCAAATAGCAGACCACTCATGTGCCCCCAATTCATTCATTCATTCATTCATTCATTCAATAGATATTTACTGATCTATAAAGGGTCAGGCCCTAGACTAAATGACAGGCTGATACACAAGCTATGCCCTCACGGAATTTACAAGTCAGTATGAAAACAGACATTAAACAAACACATTTATTTGTTACAAATAACTAAATAGATGAAATGAGCTGTGGAAAAGGACAAGAGAATAAAGGACTGGGGAGTTACTGTAGACAAGGAGGTCAGCCAAAGATCACAGAGCAGGCATAATTTAAACTGAGACCTACAGGATACGAAGGAGCAGGCCGGGCATGGAGAGGAGCACTCCAAACAGCGGAAACAGCCAGTGCAAATGCCCTGAGTCAGGGAGGGTTTCAAGAACTGACGGAAAGCTGGTGATGCCAGGCAGAGTGAGCAAGGGAGAAGGTGGCAACAGATGAGGCAGGAAAAGTAGGCAGGAGCCGTTATGAGGCCCTTTCAAAGCCAAGGTAAGAAGTTTATATTTTATTCTAAGTACAAGTAAAGGATTTAACATAGAGTGGCACAATCCAATTTATACTTTTAGTAGAGCAATATGACTGTGCTCTGTAGAAAATAAATTAGATTTCTAGTGGAGATCCTTAGCTGTTTTGGGTGTCCCGAGATCTTCTTTCAGTCTAGTGAAGCCTATGAATCCCTCCTCGAAATAATATTTTTCAAACATAAAATAAAATACATAGAATTACAAAGGAAACTAATTATATTGAAATTCATTTCTATCGGGAACCCTTGGAGGCAAAGGACCCAGGATTAAGAACTTCTTCTAGTGAACACAAGTGAAAGCAGAGAGTCAGTAGGCTATTGCCATGGATACGGAGAGGAGTGGATGATTTCAAGAAAAAATTAGGATTTCTGGGTTCTTTGCTTATTAAGTAGATCCAAATTTCTCAGCATGAATAAAATGTGTGTGTGAGGGGGGCTATGGGTGTGTTTTCTTTTTAATCAGTCAAACTTCTCTAACTATGCATTTGTTTATTGTAAAGAAGGACATTTTTAATCAGATGGCGTCCAAAAGGTTAAATTAGAGAATTTTTCTAAGAGAAGTTGTTCTCTGGGCAATCCTTCACTCTGTAATCACTGATTGATTATAATGAAAAACGATGATAACAAGAGCTAGCATTTATTGAGCAATTACTCTGTGCCAGGCACTAAGCTAAGTGCTTTATATGGCAATGCCTGGTTTAATACCCATAACAACCCTTTGAGATAGGCTTTATTTTTATCCCCTTTTTACAGTGAGAAAATTAAAGCTCAGAGATACTAAGTAACTTGCCTGATATCACACAGCTGATAACTGCCAGTACCAGGAATGGAGCCCTGGGCTGAATCCAGAGCCAGGTGTTACTGAGCATCCACTGAGTGCTCAGCACTGGACTGGCAATAACCGGAACCCAAAAAAGCATAGGCCAAGGCCCAGATCCTAAGGGGCCAACGAAACAATTTAAAAGGATAACAAACACACATCAACATCAGGGGAACATGGGAGACCATAAAAAGATGTGCTTACTTTTGTATTGCAAGCATCAAGTAGATAGAGGAAAGACAGCACTGAATTTTGTGGGGAATGTTTTAGGGAAAGTATAAGACTTGAACCATTTCTTTAAAAACCTGGTAAGCTTTAGATAAGCTTAAACGCAGACGGCGTATATTTTGGTCATGAAGGCAATGAATCATATGAAGTTTAGGGTACAATCAACAGATGGACTGAATGGCAGAAATTCTCGATTTTCAACCTCCTAGCTGTGAGATTTTAGAAAGTTACTTAACTCCTTTGTTACTCAATATTTTCACCGGCTTAACTACTTACGAAATTACATGAATGTATGATGCAAACCAAACAGCAGCTTCCCTTAGTTTTACATATATATTAAACAGCGTGGGAACTGCTGATTGTTACTTTGCCAAAAGTCAGGGACCTCATATAATGTTGTTTTTATTTGTTTCTCTTTTCTCATATAACCCCAGTGAAGAATTCTGTGATATATGATTCTTTGTTGCATGTTTCATTTGGAACTTCCTGTTTCTACACATCTACAAAATACTAAAGGCAAACCTAACCCCAAGCACTCCTTCCTTCCTGTCCCTCTTTCCTTGGAATCCAGTTCTATCATACCAGCTTCTGAGCGATGATGATAATGGCTAATAATGGCTTACTGTGTTATTCCCTCCATAAAGCATTTATGTTTAATAATAGCCCCCAATGTCCTATAGCTAAAAATTGGAAAATAAAATAATTTCAGGTCTTATGGAAATAATGAGGAGGAAAGCTGAAATTCTGGGACAGAAGGGCCTTTGGGTCTTCTTTAAGCTACACTACTAAGGAGCTGCAGCCATTTTGAGGAAACTACATTAACCAGTCCAATATCAAAATTAGAAAGAAATATCAGCTAAGAGCCTCAGGATGTTGTTGTCAAATAATCAATTCAGAAGTGGGCATTTCAAGACTAAAAAAGAAGGCTTTGATCTTTCAAGATTTCTTAATAAAGAGACCTAAAGTAAAAATGGCAAAATAGCAACATCTATTAAATTTGAATGGTGGGTACATGGATTCTGCTAAATTAGTTTCCGTCTTTTTTATATGTTTTAAGTATTTCTTAACTTGAAAGTAACAAATCTTAAAAAGTAAAAATAAAAAAGTTCTTACTACAATGGACACAGAAGTATGTTCAATAGCTAATTCCAATTTTAATGTTTCTCTTGTTTTGTACCACACTAACTAATCCTCTGGCAATTGAGTATGACAGTTTGGATAAAACACATCTGGACACAACAAAACATTTTATCCCAAATTCTTGTGAATTCAAGACTAGGTCAAGATAAGGCTTTGAGGGCTTTTCATAAAACGAAAAATTATAAAAGAGCATCACTAATTAGCTATTTTTTCAAATCTAAGAATATAGCCAACAAAACTATGTTGATACACTTTGCCAAAACGTGATATAAGTAATATAAAGCACACACATAATAGCATGTAAACTAGACACTTCTAGAAACTTAATAATACTAATTTATATTTGTCCTACAATTTACAGTTTTCAGAGAACTTTCAGCTATATTATTTCAGTTAACAGTAGAAACTATAACTTGCATATTCTAGAGAGAAATGATACAACTGTTAATTCAGCACAAGTCTTGACAGGCCAACTGAAAAAGCTAGCCTTTGGCATATTTTCAGTTAAAGAAGGCTCTCTTAAGAGTCTTGACTTAACTTGTTGAAATTGCTTAATATGCTAATTGTATAAATGATAGTTCAATACATATGACTGTAAAATAAAATTTGTTTTTCTACGAAGTTTAACTGACAGTTTAATAGTCAGCGGTTCTATGCTTCCATATTTGTCCATGTAAACCTTAGTCAGAAAACAAATGATTAAGGAACGTAAGGCAACAAAGGCTAAACAAGAATGTCATGTGGTTGTTGTACAGATTAAAATTTGATGCAAAAGTGCTATATTTAAAATATACTTCAATGATATGAGGCTATTTTCTAAACAACTTTTCAAAAGAGTGCAACCCTTTTTTTCTTTACAAACACACAGCCCAAGAGCCTGGACTTTTGTGATACAGACCTCTACCACCACCCTCTCCACCCTCCAATTCTGCAGATCCCTGCAGGCAACCAACAACTGCTGTATCTGTGGAATGTGCTCTTTGAACTGTACAAAAGCCTTCAGCCTTTCCTGCATTCTGCAAACAAAAACTGCCAAGTGCAATTATTTCTCTGATTTACCATAATACACGTGTTACTTCTCCCCCACCCTTAACTTCCCTAGTGCCAGAGATGGCCTAAAACGTCTACATTTATAAATGCACACACAAAAAAAGAATTTTCCTAATCAAAATTAAATTTGTTTTAGAAGTACAATAGTTCGACTGAGCATAATATAAAATTCAACAGGCACCATATTCCCTTTTGTGTATACGTTTTAAGAATTCTATTTCTATAGACGGATTCAAGGATTGAATGGGATTAGTCCTTTTAATTATATGACTAGGATCTTCAGCTTGAAATCTTTCTTACAAAAAAAGACAAACACAATAGTTGTTTATATTCAATTCATTTACCAAAAAAACTCATTAGAGCTAATAAGAGTATGTCCTTCCAAATGTGAATATCTCTTGATATTCAAAAGAAAATGAAAAGTAAAAGGCAAAATAAGTTCTAAGACAGAGTTGCACAGATATTTAAACTCACCTACTAGTTAAATGTTAGAATAGCGCCTTCTTCTATCCTAGATCCAACATACACTGCTTTTCTTCACTGAGTATGTCCTTGACATTATGCATACCTGAGGATTTTTCTTTCTTAAAAAGATAATGTTAAACCCAGTACTAAAGAGTTCTATTTTTTATGTACATTAATGCTTCCAACTGTTAGTATGTAAAAACTAATTATCAGCTGCATTACTCTATACAAAAAATATTTGAAGTCTTGTCCCTAAAATTAAGTTATGAAGAGATAAGACACCATCATTTATTTTACACACAAAAATAATTATCCAGTAGAACTAGACATTACAGGAGATGCTCAGGAAAGATAAGGCATATTTTTTTTCAAAAGAAGCTAAAAATCAAGCTACAGGGAGCAAGACATAAATGCATAAAGCTATTAAAGTATAAGAAAAAATATATATGACATAATTTTACCGTTTTTAATTAAAAGGAGTTTGCTCATTTCACGGCCTATTTTACTATCTGAAAACCTATTTAAGAACCAGGGGCATCTTATGGTGTTACAAAGCAAGGCTGAACCTAACTGGCTTAGAAGTTGAGCCATCCAACAGATATGGATTTCTTGCCTCTTTCTATCAAATCTTTATCTTCTATGTCAGTCAAGTCCCTTCTTCTCATTGATGCTATAAAAGCCTTTTTTACTAATTAGGTCATATAGTATTGTATCTTTTTACTGATGCATGTATTTTTTTCTTTTTTTTGTAAGGAAGATCAGCCCTGAGCTAACATCTGTTGCCAATCCTCCTCTTTTTGTTGAGGAAGACTGGCCCTGGGTTAACGTCCGTGACCATCTTCCTCTACTTTATATGGGACGCCGCCACAGCATGGCTTGACAAGTGGTGCGTCAGTCTGCGCCCAGGATCCGAACCTGCGAATCCCAGGCCACTGAAGCAGAGCGTGTGAACCTAACCACTATGCCACTGGGCTGGCCCCTGATGCATGTATTTAATTAACATCTTCTGCAAAATGTATGCAGGTAACATAAAGGAAGCTGTCATCAACCACTTTGAAGGCTCATGGTCTCCCAAAGGAGTGGTGCTTGAATCGGGTCCTGGAGGACAGTAGGGGTTCATCTACCACACGAGCAGAAGAGCACTTTCCAAAGAGAACAGAACACGCAAAGAGATGTGGAGAGCAAGATATCTTCGGGGAATCACTATACAAAGACAAGTTTTGAAATATTTTAGGATGTATGTTAGGCTAAAGAGGGCTTATATGCATGTTGTACATTGATGCTTGATTTTGAATATGTTAATTTACTAAGGTAAAGTCTATGAAGAAAGAAAGATAATTACCAAATCTGAAATCTTAAGATCATCCTGATCTTTTATCTCATGCATCCATTACCAAGTCCTAGAGAAGGAACAATATGCACAAAAGCCATAAGGCACAAAAGAACTTGAAGCCATCAATTATGAGATCAGACCAGAGTAAGTGGAGTAAGAAAGAAGAGTCAGAAATATGCCGAGTGGAGAAAGATGGCGCTAGAGGGGCAGGCGTGATCCAGTTCTTGCAGAGACTTGTAGACCACTCTGAAGAGTTAGTTTGGATTTTACCCTAAGTTCAAGGGAAAATAAATGCAAAATTTTAAGAAGAAAACAAAAATCATCCAGTCTTTATTTTTAAGGGTAGGTCTTGCTACCTAGTGGGTTAGAGGGGATAAAGGGTATAAAGAATAAATAATTATAATAAATAATAAATAAAATAGGCAGTCATTACAGTGGTCGAAGTCAAAGTTTCAGACTAGGGTAGTGTCAGTGCTATGTGGAGAGAGAAACACATTTGCAATCAAATTTGGAGGTTGAATTAATGGGATTAGGAGAGTAAAGTTGAAAAGAAGGGAAATGTCCAGGATGATCCAAAATTTCTGACATGAGCAACTGAGTGTATAATGGTGCTTGCTATTGGCCAAGACAGAAAATATCATAAACATACTTTTAATAGGTGGGACAGAAGCTGGCAATGAACTTAATTCTGTATATGTTGTTAGACGGATTCCTGTGGGACATTTAAGTAGAGATATCAAGGAGGCAGTTGTAAATGCAGATCTTGAACTCAGAGGAGAAATATGAGCTAGAGATAGAAAAGTGGGAGTCCCCACACTAATGATGGTAGTCAAAGCTTTGAGAGTAAGTGAGCTCATCTAGAATAATGTACATACAGAGTAAGAAGATAAGGACAGAAACAGGAAATGACCTAAATTTACGAGGTGGGCAAAGAAAGGACTCACAAAGGAGACTCGAGAAGAGGAATAAGTGAGAGAACATGACATGAGATCATGAGACGATAGAAATAGGAAGCAGTCAGCTGTGTTAAATATTTCAGGGAATACAAGTCATTAAAACTGTCCTTTAGATTTAGCAACAATAACATCATTGAGGGACTTCTGGTTAAGCACGGCAGTCTAAACACATGCAACTATATCCACTCCTTCCCAAAACACTAACACAATGGCAATACAAGAATAAAATGTTGGGCTGGCCCGGTGGCTTAGCAGTTAATTGTGCGCGCTCTGCTACCGGCGGCTCGGGTTCGGATCCCAGGCGCACACCGATGCACCGCTTCTCTGGCCATGCTGAGCCCGCGTCCCATATACAGCAACTAGAAGGACGTGCAACTGTGACATACAACCATCTACTGGGGCTTTGTAGGGAAAAAAAAAAGGAGGAGGATTGGCAATAGATGTTAGCTCAGAGCCGGTCTTCCTCAGCAAAAAGAGGAGGATTAGCACGGATGTTAGCTCAGGGCTGATCTCCTTCACAAAAAAAAAAAAAAAGAGTAAAATGTTATGAACCCATGACCAAGTTCATAGCATACGAGGGGACATCCACTAAGACATGCCAACACTTCTTTGTGTGTACTACATGGTCTAGCATAGATCTTCAATGAAAGCTATTCAAAGAATAAGTACTTTATTCAATCATCCAATCCCGATCTCATAGAAAAGGTCATTGGTGTCCACAAGTTAAAAAAATGCAAAGAAGAAATTACATCGGAGTTGCACCCCAGAGAAAATTCTCAAAACTGATGACAATGTTCCTATCTCCCTCAGAGTGGACTTATAAATATATAGCAATATTTATATTTCTAGAATTTTCTTAAAAGTAGATAAGAACCCACTGTAATATAGCCATAGTTTTTTTGTTTGCTTTTTTTTTTTAACTCAAAGGAACTATCTTTAGCTTAATTAACAAAGATCATTTTCTTCAAGCACAGCCTTGAAGGATGTTAACTGTTCAACCACTATAATTCATATTCATTTCACCATAGTCTTCCAAACGATTGCACTTCAAGGCACAAGACTAACATCCACCTTGTAGTGCACTGTAAATAGACAATGTGCTTTTCTGTCAGGGAATATCAAAATCAATTCATTCATCAAATATTTATTGAATGTGTACTGTGTACCAGCACCACTCTAGGCATTGGGGACACAGGGTGGAATAAGAAATATAGGAGTTTATATAATACTGCCTGGAAATGATGAGAGTGAAAAATAGGATGGCACCTTATTACACCAATTCTTAAAATCTAGTGGAAAACAAAAATTACTGTTTTGGGGTAAGTATTTGCATATAAACATTATATATATTAGCATTCATCTCTATAATGAAAATATTGAGAAATTATATTTCTTAAATCACCTCAATTCATGATCTATATAGATTTAAATTCAAATATACCTAGATTTAAAATAATAAAAACTGATGAATTCAATCTCACATCACAGTAACTATAAGCAAATATTAATAAAAACAGAAATGCAATAGAAATATTATTTTTAAGCTGTACAAAAAACCCAAACTGTCTTTTCATAAGTCTGCTAATAACCAGTTAAACAGAAAAGATTTTGAAAAAATTAAGAAGCTTGCAATAATTGAGTACTCAGTTAAAATTTACCTGTACAATTTTACTCTTAAAACTCTACATAAAATTTTGAGTTAAAATTTGGTTTGTTATTTCAAAACACATTTGTTGGTGGAGAGAAGACCATGTTGGTGTCCATGATGAAAAAGAGGGCGGGGTAGTGACTGAAAGAGATTCTGTGTGGCAATATGCACTTCTCATCTGAAGAGAGAAGCTAGGGGTTGACTAAATCAAGACTAATTAAGGATCCTGGGGAAAAAAAAATGACAATGAGAGAAATGGAAGTTATAAAAAAAAAGTAGTGGCAACAAATAAACTAATTAGATTTCTTTCTTTGAGACAAATGCTGACCCAGTTCACTGATAATGTCAAATTTAAGAATCTAGATCAAAGGTCTTCCTTTGGTCATTTTACCAACACTGACTCTGTTCTTACGTCTAATAGAAAAGATAAATATCTTGATTTTAGCTACTAAAACTGTAAAATAAAAGCACATCCTATTTTGATAAAACTCAATGAGAACAATAAAGCAAATTTTGGCTCCACTTTGCCATTTTGCTTAGGATCAAATCTTCAATAAGAATGTCATAAATGTGTAAATCTATTAATCACATTACATAAACTTTCCAAATTTTCTCAATATATAATGCTACTGGATGGTCAAAAATCAAGATCAAAATATATGCAATGCCTCTGTCACGCAGGGAAATTTTTTTTTTTTTTGAGGAAGATTGGCCCTGAGCTAACATCTGTTGCCAATCTTCCTCTTTTTCTCTTTTTTCTCCTCAAAGCCCCAGTACATAGTTGTATATCCTAGTTGTAGGTCCTTCTAGTTCTTCTGTGTGGGACACTGCTTCAGTATGGCTTGATGAACGGTGAGTAGGTCCGTGCCCAGGATCTGAACCAGCAAACCCCAGGCCGTCCAAGCAGAACACACAAACTTAACCACTATGCCACCAGGCTGGCCCCTAGAACTTTTTTCAAGAAAGAAATTTCAAAGATTGAAAGAAGCTACCTCAAGTGGATCTTGGGGGAATTCACATGAATTGTGATGGACACTGGGATGAGCATTTTACAACAATGTAATGATGAGTAACCCAATAGTGAAAACAATAATAATAGCAGCTTTATTTAATCTATATGCCAGGAGCTGCGCAGGATGCTTCATCCCTCCTCACAAAATTTCCCCCAAATCCTATCATATTAAGCTTTACATTATGCCTTTTAAAGACGCAGTGTTTACACTCTGTGCTTGACGTGTATAATTTATAATAAAACTAAAATTATCACTTTATGGTATAACCCCATTAGAGAGAAAATTAGCAACAGATTGTAAAAATAAAGATGTGGTATTCTAAAACTAAGATATTCTACTTCAAGTTATAACCTTAGAGAAACTCTCAAACATGTGCACAAAAAGATATACACAGAAATATTCATTGTTTGGAACCGTAAAAAACAGAAAACAAATGAATCATTCATCTACTGAAGAAGGGATTTAAAAATAACCATGCTTTATTCAAACCATGGAATGTCATAGAGTAGATAAAAACTAATTCATTATTACTCACCAAAATAGCAAAAATGAAAAAAGACAATCTCAGTGTTAGCAAAGTGCTGAGCAACTCGAACTCTCATACATTGATGGTAGGAGGGTAAATTGGGACAGCCACTTTGGAAGACTGCTTGGTAAGGTCTACTAATATTGACACCATGATAGACATAACCTAGGATACAGACACTAAATTGACATGATGATACAGATATCCTACGATACAAAAATTCTACTCCTAGCTACACAGATATGCATAATATCTAAAGGACACATACAAGAGTAGTTACTATGCCTAATAACCAAAACCAGGAAAACAGACCAATTGTCCCAAAATAGAATGGAAATAAACAATAGTGGTATATTCATGTAATAGAGTACTAGATAGCACTCAGGATAGATACTTAACTATATACAAGAACATGGAGGAAGCTCATAAACCTAATATTAAGAAACAGAAGCCAGACACAAAATACTATATACTAAATGATTCCATTTATACAGTTCAAAAACAGACAAAACTCATCCATGTTAGAGGTCAGAATATGGTTTCCCTGGTGGGGGGTGGGGAGGGATAGTAACTAAAAGGTGGAAAAAAGGTGGGAGACTTCTAAGGTGCTGTGTAACGTGCTGCTCCTTGAGCTGGGTACTGATTACACAGATGTGCTCAGGCTGTGAAAATTCATCAAGATGTACATTTATGATTTTTGCAGTTTTCTATATGCAACTGCAAAAATCATATATGTATAATATATACTTCAATAAAATCTTGCTTAAAAAGAAAAATTAAGAAATCAGACCTGTGTGTATCAACATGGATAAATCCTCAAAACATAAGTTTGAAAGAAAATTTTTTTCAGAAGGGCAGATTTGATATGATGTTATTTACATAAATTTTAAAATCACAAAAAACAAAAGTGTAAGAATACAGATTAACACCAACTTCAGTATAGTAAATATTTCTAGAGAGAAAATGGGACAGAATTCGAGAATACACAGCTTTTACTATATTTGCGGCACTGTATTTCTTAAAAAGAGAGAGACTCAGATCTAAAGATATATAACAAAATATTAACATATGTCAAATTTGGATATGTGGGTACCTATTGTGTTATTTTCTGTATGTTTAAAATATTTTAAAATAAACATCTTAGAGGGCCAGCCCGGTCACATAGTGGCTAAATTCGCACATTCCACTTCGGCGGCCAGGGGTTGCCAGTGCAGATCTTGGGCACGGACCTACTCACCGCTCATCAAGCCATGCTGAGGTGGTGTCCCACATAGAAGAGCTACAACTCTACAACTATGATATACAACTATGTACTGGGGCTTTGGGGAGAAAAAAGGAAAAGAGGAAGATTGGCAACAGATGTTAGCACAGGGGCAATCTTCCTCAAAAAAAAATGAAGAAAAAACAAGCAACATCTTCCTTAAAAAATAAATAATAAAAATAAAAATTTTAAAAAAAGCTATCACTTTGGATTCTAGCGTGAAGCGAATCTTTAAAATAATTTTCAGTGAAAAACATTCTTAACCAATTTGCCTATGTCAAGACATTAACAAATGCTTCTTTATAGCTTAAGTTATCTGAGATGGCTGATTGGTGTGTATTTTAGGTAAAAATTTTAGGTCTTAATACATTTAATGCCTTTTGGACATACCTAAAATATACTCCATATATAGAAAAAATGGTACACTCTTATTTGCGAAAAGAGAATTTGGGCCTTTTAAGTTGTACAATAATAAAATCATTAAATATTTAAAAGAGTTGAGCGGAAATGAACTTTAGGTCATATCTGTGGAGAACATACACCTTCAAGCTATTCTTTAATACATGACCAAAGACCACTTCGTTGCTCCTTTATGTTGTTCCACAGGGCTGTGATCAAAATGGAGCACATAAGTAATAATGGTTGCACAGGTAGAATCATCAACTCCACCAAACTAGATCATCGATACACCCACTAAAAAAGAGCTATTCATTCCAGTCCCTTGCCCCAGACATCACTTTGCATCATCACTTTGGAAGTGGACTAAATGGGTAATGAACTAGTCTTTCAAATAGATTTGAAGGTTACCATCCATTTTGTGTTTAATAAGAAGTTTTGTATTTACCATCTTGTCTTTAAAACTCGAAGAGGTATAGAGAAAACATCAGTTTTGCTTTTTTTTAAAAATAATATTCACTTAAAACCAAGAGGTCAGACTTTTATGATAAATACTTAGTTTGATTTATTTTATCCCTATGTTGAAGCATTCTGTTTCTTTGTTACAACCCTCCCTTTACTGTCTGAGAGCTGCCAATTAAGATTTGAGGTAATCATTCAGCCATCACAAGACAGATAAGATATTTAGACAAGATATATGGGCTACTTTCTTAAGATATTAACAGCTGCTTATGCGAAAAAGCCTACATCATTATAAGAGAACATGGAGTATTACACCTCATTTCGTTGAATTTCTATTCTACAAAGATTCAAATCAGTTAGGAAGACACTCAGTTGTATAAAGCTGCTCCAAGAAACTAGTGCCTTGCTATTTAGTGAAAACTGACTGACATGAACATCAATTTTTCAGAAAGATTCAACTTTTACCTTGCATTTTGTATCTTGTTAAAATTGACACATCTCTTTTCAGGCATTTAATAAATAAATTATCCTGTTTCCCGTATTCCTAAACATCTTCTCAAGTTGACCAATGCACATATTTTTGAACTCTAATGAAGATGCAGTAGTATATCATTCTCTGAATTACACATTGAAGGGGGAAAAAACAACTTCTTCGATTGCCTGCTGGGAATTTGTAAAAGAAACATAAATATTTAGATCTTCTTTTAAGAATTTATAAACATTCCAGGTAGGTTAATATAAAGTTACAGAAATACTAGGGCACAAAGAATTAATAACTTTTTAAATATTTCCATGTGGTGATAGAATCCATATTTCCTGAATTCCAGAACTATATCCTTTCCAAGAATCCTCTGTTTTGGAACTTAACATATAGAATAAATGGCTACATATTATACATTGCTGTATATATAGATAGAGATATATACATACAAAGAGAAAAAGAGAAGAGACACAGAGATAAATATACATATATGTGTGTATAAACACATACATACACACACCTCTGCACATATAGAGAGGCAAGAGAGAGAGACTACTACTATTAATTAAGTGCCTGCTATGTGCCAGGTATTTTTGCTTGATCATTTAATCTTCAAATAACCCTATAAGGAAATTATTATTATTATTATTTCTTTTTTTTCACATGCAAAACATACTCGAGATCAATAGAAAAAAATATGTGGCAAACATTTGAATCCAGGTCTGTCAAATGCAAAAATGGAACTCTCTCCTCCATGGTATGTTTAGATTAAGTTTTAGATAGATTGTAGTATTGCTTTGTGTCTCTTTAACATAGAAAAAAATTCATTCTGGCACTATGAAGAAATATAGCTGGTTTTTAAAACAAAATCTGATTTTATTCCCAAAATTTCAATATGGCAAAGGAAAAGTTGCTACAAAGATAATTCTTAGTTGAATATGTTCAAAATGTAATTCCTTGGTAATCTGGGTTTGGGCCAAGACAAATCAAAATCATAGATATTTTACAAATGCCAAGTTTTCAGAGAAACAAAAAAAATAAATGCAATAGCAACAGATGCATTCTCTCTAGACATTTGTGTTGAGCCTAGCTATATCCAGAGACTGAAGAAAAGGGTGATTTTTGTATTTCATTTTTATGAATAATAAATTCCTGGTTTCTGTTAATGTCAACCAACTAAATAAGATTATATTCACTCCTTGGAAAATTACCAATAGAATATACTCAGAAAAAAAAGAAGAAAGTGAGGAGGAAAAAAAGGAAGGGAAGGAGAAAGAAGAAAGGAAAGAAAAATGAAAAAGGGATTAGAAAGAAGCCCATATCAGGTATTTTTAAGTTGAAATTATATTTGAATATTTCTAGTCAAAGACAGAATACAAAGAGCATCTGTGTTTTCCATTTCTTTTACAACATACTAATGTCAAAATTTACAAATTAAAGTCCCACTTAATTGAAAAAGTAAGTGTTTCTGAGGATGATGGACAACTACATAAAATGTATTAAAATTTAAGGAAAGAAGCCACAAACAACTCAATAAAGATGAGTGGTTCATTATAGAATGGGTTCTGATTATATTATAAAAAAATATCTTTTTAAATTCAAAATTGCAGTATCTATCTTAAAATAAATATGTTTATGCTAGATAAATTGTCATAAAAAGTTATTAAATACATGCAAGTATAGAGGTCCTCCTCCATGGACATTAGCACTTTCAGCAAATAAAATACACTGCTTTGTAATATCACAAAATACCAATTTTAAAATTCTGCCTTTTTAACTTTGAATATTCAGTGTAGATAGATAGAGCGAATTGAAATTATCTGACTTCTCAGAATTCTACTGAACAGAATAATTGAAATTGCTTTTTAAATTAAAAAAAAATTATAGTAGACATGCAAAAAAGTACCTAAAATAAAGACTATTTTTTAGGGTAGTTTTAGATTTACAGGAAAATTGAGCAAAAAGTTTGGAGAGTTTCCATATACATCCTCTTCCACATCCCCAATACACACACAGTTTCTACTATCATTGACATCTTGGATTAGTGTGGTACATGTGCTACAACTGATGAACCCACATTAAAACTTTATTATTAACTAAAGGCTAGAGTTCACATTAGGGTTTGCTGTTTGTGTTTTGCAGTTCTATGGGTTTTGACAAATATATAATGGCATGTATCCACCATTACAGTATTATAGAGAATAGTTTTACTGACCTAACAATCCCCTGTGCTCCACCTATTAATTGCTCCCTCTTCCCACCCCAACCCCTGATAACCACTGATATTTTTACCGTCTCCACAGTTTTGCCTTTTCCAGAATGTCAGATAGTTGGAATCATACGGTACATAGCCTCTTCAAATGGCTTCATTCACTCAGTAATATTCATTTAAGGTTCCTCCACGTCGCTCTGTGGCTTAATAGGTCGTTTCCTTTTATTGCTGAACAACAGTCTATAGTATGGATGTATCACAGTTTGTTTATGCTTCCACCTATTGAATGACATCCTGGCTGCTTCTAAGTTTTGGCAATTATGAATAAAGCCCCTATAAATATTCTTGTGCAAATTTTTGCATGGACATAAGTTTTCAACTCATTTGAGTAACACCCAGGAGCACAACTGCTGGATTGTATGGTAAGTATTATACTATAGGTTTGTCTAGCTTCGTATTAAAACACCAAACTGTTTTCCAAAGTGGCTGTTACCACTTTGCATTCCCACCAACAATAAATCAGAGTCCTAGTTGTTTCAATCCTTGGCAGCATTTGGTGTTATCCACGTTTTGGATTTTAGCCATTCTAATAGGTGTGTAGTGGTATCTTGTTGTTTTAATTTGCAATTCCCTAATGAAATAAATATTGAGCATCTTTTAATATGCTTATTTGCCATCTGTATATCTTCTTTGGTTAGATCTGTTTTTTTTTAACTGGGTTATATGTTTTCTTATTGTTGAGTTCTTTGTATATTTTGGATACAAGTCCTTTATCAGATATGTGTTTTATAAATAGTGTCTTCCAGTCTGTGACTTATCTTTTCATTCTCTTAGCAGCGTCTTTCTTAGAGCAGAAGTTTTTCATTTTAATAGAGTCCATATTACCAAATTTTTTTCACAGACTGTGCTTTTGGTGTTTTATCTAAAACCTAAGGCTACTTAGATTTTCTCCTATCTTATCTTTCACCAGTTTTATAGTCTTGCATTTTACACTTAGCTCTATGATCCATATTTAATTCATTTTTGTAAAAGGTATAAGGTTTGTGTCTAGATTTTTTTTTTTTGCATACGGATGTCCAGTTTTTCCAGTCTCACTTTTTGAAAAGAATGTCCTTTCTCCACTGAATTGCCTTTGCTCCTTTATCAAAGGTCAGTTGACTATACTTGTGTGGGTCTATTCTGGGCATTCTATTCTGTTCCAATGATCTGTCTGTTATTCATCAATATCATACTGTCTTGATTACTGTAGCTTCATAAACGATCTTGAAATTGGGGAGTGTCAGTCCTCTGATCTTGTTCCTTCTTTTTCAATATTGTGTCGGCTATTCTGAGTCTTCTGCCTTTCCATATAAACTTCAGAATCAGTTTAGCAATAGTCACAAAATAATTTGCTGGGATTTGATTGGGATTGTGTTGAACTATAGATCTAGTTAGGAAGAACCGACGTCATAACCATATTGAGTATGCCTATCCATGGACGTGGAATATCTCTCCATTTATTTAAAATTTCTTTGATTTTCTTTCATCAGAATTTTATAGTTTTCCTAATATTGATGTTGTATATATCTTGTCAGATTTATACCTTTGTTGCCTTTTTTATTTTTTTGATGCAAGTATAATGGTATTGTATTTTTAATTTCAAACCCCAGTTGTTCATTGCCGGTATACAGGAAAGCAACTGACTTTTGTATATTAATCTTGTTTTATGCAATCTTGTTATAATCGTTTGTTAATTCCAGGAGGTTTTCGTGGTTGATTCTTTGGGATTTTCTACGTAGACAATCATGTCATGTGGAAATAGACAGTTGTATTTCTTCCTTCCCAATCTGTATGCCTTTTATTTCCTTTTCTTATCTTACTACCTTAGCTAGGACTTCCAGTATAATATTGAATAGGAATGGTGAGACTGAACATCCTTATCTTGTTCCTGATCTTAGCAGAAAAGCATCTAGTGTCTCATCAGTAGCTTTTCATAAAGCAAATACCCACACAACCACCAGCCCAGTGAATAAACAGAATGTTGCTTACACACCAGAAGCTCCTGGAACCTCCACCCCAATTTCTACCACCTACCTACAATTTAACCATTATCTTTACTTTTGTTGTCATCACTTCTTGCATCCCTAAACAGTATAGTCTAGTTTTGGAACTTGACATAAAAGAAATCATACAGTATTATTCTTTTGTGTCAAGGTTTTTTTACTCAACATTATGTTTATGAGATTCAACCATGTTACTATTGCTATGCTTTATCCATTTTCACTGCTGCAGAGCAGAGGATCAAGAAAATTTTTCTGTAAATAACAATATTTTCCAATCTTTCATCAACCTCAAACCCGTAAGCAAGAGTTCACTATTGACTCATCAACTTAAAATAACTTTTTAAATTTCATCACACTTTTCAATGATAAAAATTAAAGTTTTAAATGAGGAGCAATTGTTTCATGTCAATGAAAGGAATGATAACGTTTGTAGTCTTTCTCAAAGGTGTCTCTATCTAGGTCAATGATAGAAAAATTTAGAACTGAACATCTAAGACCAAAACCAAAAAAGTTTTTTTTTAATGCAGAGTTTCTGCTAAATTCAAGAATCCTAACTCACAATTATAGATTGTCAAGAATGGCCACAGTGTTTCATGGCTCTATCAGAAAGTTCCAAAAACAAGATTAAACATGAACCTAGAAATTATGGAGATTGCTCACTGCAGACTACTTTGACAACTTTATCAGATGCTATATCAATAAGAATATCACATTCAAAACCTGTAAAAATTCATGTTTCAATTTTGGAGATAATTGAGGGAATGTATGATTTAGTTGTATTTAAGTGTAATAAGTATTCATTTTATACTGCATAATTTGGACTTTTTAAAATCAAAACAATACTCTATCACTGAGCTCTTTCACTGAGGAATGAAAAAGGTTACCAATTGTTACACAAAAGTCAAATTTCTGCCAGTTAAGACATTACATTGCATATCAAGTGCCTTATCACAGGTTGATGCACTAGGTAACTTCCAGATAAAAGTTGTGATAATAAGAAATTTCTTCCCAAATAATTTTCCTAAAACAAGTATTTCCTTTAATCATAATTCTTTCTACCAATTTCTAAACAGTAACTGAATTCTGTGTTTCTATATAATCATTAACACACATCTTTTTTAAGTTCTTCCTAACAGGATAGGGAATCAGTCTTTCCAGTACACTGAGCTGACAAAATTTATATATTTTTATAGGAGATTATGGCTATGAATGCAATCCAATTCAGTTTCACTATGCAAAGTGAAAAAAGGACTTAATGTCTCTCTTACTGGAAGGTGGACTTACATAGATATATTAAGATAGTCATTCTCAGATATGAGAATAAAAGAAAAAGAAAAAAACAAAGTTTAGAGCAAAATGAGATTATGATGGTACAACCGCAGATATTAAATCAAAGGAAGTTACTTTCTTTTCATCAGAATACTCTCAAAATTCTTAACAGTTCTCCACCAGAAAATAAAATTAAAATTAATCCATTTTGCATTAAATATTATTATTGTGAAGCGTCGCTTTATGTTATTAGTTAGAAAATGTTAATACAAATAGAATGTAAAAGTTACCAACCAAAAAACCTGCATATTTCGTAAAGAAAAAAATCCAAATAATATTGTCACCACATATTTTTCTACTAATACCTGAATAGCCACAAAAACTGAGGGATGGAAAATATAGAGCACAGATGACTTACATTTGGAGGGTTAGACTTTAATTCTCTCTCCCAGGATTGAGGAGTCTTATTCTTTGTGCTTACAGTGCTCCTTTCTCCAGGGTATTCTTCTACTTCCAGAATAGGTCAGGACAAAGCTTCAACAGACTTCTATTATTTGTTTGATCTACGGGGAAATTATACTTTTAATCAATTATTACAAAATGCATCAAACTTTTTTCTTACTGTGCTGGGGGGTGGGGGCTGCTCATTATTTTCTGTTGGATCTGAGGTGAACAGAGAAAGTAGGAATTGCCATTGTTGAGTATTATAATAAATAAATCAAGTACTTCAAATTAACACCACTAAAAGAAACCCACATCTATTTTCTTTTTCATTTTTATGGCTAAGCGGCATAGCAAGAGAAAATTAATATTCAAAATCCAAATGACTACAAAAGCCTACTCAAATGTATTTTTAAAAGACTTTAACATAATTTTGCAAATCCAAGAGTTTGAATGGACTGGCAGAGACGATTAGGTATCAAATATTTTTACTCATTCATTTTAATGTCTTAGGGCTAAAGAATTACAGGATGATTAGAAAAGTGTAAAGGAAAATCCATTTTTAAAAATTTTAATGGAATAATAAAAAAAGATGATTTCAAAAGCCTGAGACAGACCAGAAACAGATAGTAGAGGGTCTGTAAGGCAGGGCAAGAAATCTGCAATAGGAATTTCAAAAATGGTACAAAGGTTGAGAAACTGCTATTCAAACGCGACATGCTGGTCAAATCAGAGTACTTCACATGGGTATCCTCTAAATGTGGTTTCCTGTTAACTCTCTAACAAAACTATAAGATGTAAAAATGCAACAGATGTAAAAATGCAACACATCCTACCTTTAAAAGGACATAGAAATGTATGTATGATTATCTGACCTTTGCTGGTATGAACATTCATAATTTTAAGAGAATTAACTCTATTCTACAAATTTTATCAAATTGTAGGTTTCTCATAATGGATATTTTCTGCCTCAATGAAATGAAATATTAAGATAAATGTCTTCAACTTGTGCCATACCCTGGATCACACCCTCTTGCCTTACCTTAAAGTCATTCTTATTGCCTTCCATTAAATAATAAATTAGAATGTAGGTGGAACATTTAGAGAAAAATTGGAAATAAAATACAGATGTTTGGGAGAAAAATGTCTGCTAGCACTTTACAGCTGGATTTTGCTCAGAAACTTAAGATTATTACACTTGTGATTATTATTTTAAAAAACAACTATAGTTGGAAAATAGTAAACAAATGAAACCAATTAATATCTATATCAGAATAGCTAAATACAAAAACCAAAATATATGTAGGCAGAAGAGTGAGTACCTTTGAAGCCATTGATCTGATCACAGATTGACACCTGTGTGATTCCCCTCTGTTTTTAATCTTAATTGTAAGTGGTACTTGCAATCATTTACCTGGCATACCTCAAAATTATTTTAAAGTGAAACAAAAAAAACAAATTTGACGACCAAAAATTAAAGCTATTGAGGGAGAAAACTCACTCAAGACTAGATTTTAGGATTACAGAAAAACTATTATGTTTTCTCTTCCAAAGATTCAACTAATCTTGGCCTAATTTAACAATCTTACTACTAAAACTTATCAACAGGCACTTTCTATATGAATATTTCCATATGGCTTTTCAAACATAGGTAGGTAGTTCTACTTTAGTCTCTAAATGGTTTTGCTGTATTTTGGGTCAGTGAAGATCAATGCACATTCCTTTAGGGAAGCCTTTTGAACTGACAAAGGATGAATGATTGACAACAGTAACAAATACTTTTTGTTGTCCTGGACTGACATGTCATTTATAGCAATACCTATGCTAATTAATGCCATACATATCTACCAGATGTGTCAGAGAAACAGGCCAGACCCCTCAAAGAATATAGCTTGAGTGTGGCTAAAATTACATTATAGATATGGAAATGCATCCTTTTGTGATAAAGAACTGATCTCCCTCTCTCTCTCTATATATATATATGTATATACATACACATATATGTATATATATGTATATATACACACACGTAGACTATACTTTCTATAATAGAGAAAAACCCACTTATCTGTACAATTAGCTATACCTTGTCTTTTCCATTGAAAAAACTTTTTCACAGAAAGCAAACACACACATATATATACACACACATATATACACACACACCCATGTAGACTATACTTTCTATAATAGAGAAAAACCTACTCATCTACTACACCTTGACTTTTCCATTGATAAAATTTATTTTTAAAAAAGTAAACCTTATCTTGCAAAGTTCAAATACACTATAATCTTTTTGTTTGTTTTTTTTTGTGAGGAAGATCAGCCCTGAGCTAACATTCATGCCAATCCTCCTCTTTTTGCTGAGCAAGACTGGCCCTGAGCTAACATCTATTGCCAATCCTCCTCTTTTTTTTTCCCTTTTTCTCCCCAAAGCCCCAGTAGATACTTGTATGTCATAGTTGCACATCCTTCTAGTTGCTGTATGTGGGACGCCACCTCAGCATGGCTGGACAAGCAGCGCGTTGGTGCGTGCCTGGGATCCGAACCTGGGCCGCCAGTAGTGGAGCGCGTGCACTTAACCGCTAAGCCACGGGGCTGGCCCCTCAAATACACTATAATCTTAACCTTAAAAATTACAGGACATAATGTGCAAAAATACAAGTTGGGGTCTTCACAAACTACACTATCATCATCCTGACATTTTACCACATTACATTGAAATTTTGTTCCCAGAGTCTCTCAACTACACTGCTATATCATTAACAATGGGAACTATGTATTAATCATCTTCATTTCTCCACTTCCTAGGACAGAACTTGGTATATAGTGGGTACCAGTTTGTTTTTTAAATAAACAGTTAAGTTCAGTAAAGTCATCAAAATTATGTATAGCATTTTTGTCAGTGAATTCAGTATATACAAAGAAAGAAGTGTTAATGTTGGCAACTGAAACCCTTAATCATTAAATCAGATAAACTGTAAAGAACTCATCTCGGTGTCTAGCACATAGCTAGCACTCAATAAATGTGAACTATAAACAGCATTCCTCCTGGATTGCCTGGGACAGATGTGGTTTATACTTACTGAAATTATTAATACCTATCCCTTTCCTTCTCAAAAGTGTCCCAGTTTGGATAATAACTTTATATATTAATCCAAAGTATCATTAATTTTTATTATTCCTTTATCATTTGGTTATTTCTTTTTATCAACTTATTATTTTTCTTTTTTCTTGTGTTCCATGATGCTGTTACGTAACAAAAATATTTTGCTGGGATTAGAATGAACAAGATTCTGTTTCTTTAACATTAATAAATTCACATAGAAGGCCAAGAGTTTACTAAAATCCCTACATCCTTGATGCTAAACATTTAATCATCAGCCTAGGAATCACCTCCCAGCTGACAAATCCAAATGTGACTTCTTAATTCTTGGTTTGCTTAACTTCTCTAACTCATTTAGCTTATTTTTCACTCCTTTCTTAAAACTCTCCCTTTGGCTTGCACGATACCCCTCTTTCTTCATTCCTCTCCTACTTCTCAGACCCCCTTTTTTCAGTCTCTGCTAGTTCCTATTCTTACATGTACCTACTCAATGTCAGCTTTCCCAAGACCTCATTCTAGTCTTATTTTCTTAATCTGCATTCTATTTCTTGCATCAACCACCACCTGTTGTAAATGATTTCCAAATGTATATACCTAGTCATCTCTCTCCTGATCTGCCAATTTTTAAGTTCCTACTGATTATACAATCTCCTATCTTGTCCCCCTTCCTCCAGTCTTAATTCCCTCTAATCCATACTCCACAACACAACCTAAGCATTTTTTACTTTTGTTTCTTTGTTTTCTGAAACGTAAATCTGACAGTATTCTTCCTAGACCAAGAAAGCAACCAACAGTTAAGGAGGGAGTGAAGTCCTGCAAAGGATTCAAAGGCAACAGAAGACAAGGGGGGAATCCAAACCCACTAGAATAACAGGCGATCTGTTCCTGGTATCTCATTTGTAATCCAAGCATGTTTCACTTATAAAAATTGTTGCATGTGGTGCTTAGGTTTCAAGGCAAATATTACCAGAAAGAATAATATGATAAACATCAAATACATCATGAGGATCACAAAATAAAATACCCAAAGATAAAAGTGTAAAGCAGCTAGGTTCAAGATAAAAGAAAGTTGTAGAGTACGGCAGTAAAGTCTCTAAAGAGGTCATTTTTAACCCCCATCAGATTACTGCATTTGCTGTGTAGGAACGCAGGCTTAGTCCTGCCAAGTGTGAATTTTCAAGAGAGGCTGGAAAACCACTGTGTGTGTGTTTGTGCGTGTGAATGTGTGTGTGTGAGAGAGAGACCCAGTTTTTAAGATTAAACAATGAATTTCATATTTTTTAAAAAAATAATAAATATCAACAAATAATACTTGCAAGCTCTATAAGGGACACAGGCCACCCCTTTTTGACCTCAAGTTTAAATTAATGGGCCAGCCTCTAACATAAAAGCCATATATAACATGGTTTCTTAAGGAAAGTCTGGTCTGAGTTGCGAAGAACAATCAAAAATCTTTTGGTACTTCTCCAGAAGGGAGTTTCTGCCTCTTCCACCTGAAATTTTTACAATGTTATAAACCAATGTTACCGCAATAAACAAAAAATTAAAAAAAAAAAACTGTACATTTAAAAATGTTTAAGATGGTTAAGATGATAAATTTTATGTTATGTGTGTTTTACCATAATTAAAAAAAAAATTTTTAAATACTAAAAAAAAAAAAAAAAAAATCTTTTGGTATACAATCCATTTACATTATCAGAAATGCTTGCTGTTTAATTTTATTACCTAAAACAGCCTGTGAATGCAATTTTCCCTCCTGCTTTTTGCTCAGTTCTTTATCCTCTACTGCCTCAAATATCTTCATTTGAATATTCTGGTTCTGACCTTCTTCAAATTAATAATGGTTTATATATCTTCAGAATTTCATTTCAAACTTTCTTTTCACTTGAGAACACTCGAGTTTTGGTAAATATATACAAAAAAATACCATAGGTCAGGCCCAGCCCCATGGCCGAGAGGTTCAAGTTCTGTGTACTCTGCTTTGGTGGCCTGGGTTCATGGGTTCAAATCTCAGGCACGGACCTACTCCACTCACCAGCCATGCTGTGACAGTGTCCCACATATAAAGTAGGGGAAGAATGGTACAGGCGTTAGCTCAGGGCTAATCTTCCTCAAGCAAAAAAAGAGGAAGACTGGCAACAGATGTTGGCTCAGAGGGAATCCTCCTCAGCAAAAAAAAAAAAAAAAACCATATGTCTCTATAAAACATCTTAAAAACAACGTCTCTTCCACCTCTACAATGATAGTCTTTTCCCTATTTCTCCAATGACAATTTCAAATTCATATCCCTCACATTCACCAAGTATCTTCAAACATTTCTCTCATCATTAATCTTTACAGAATATACCAGACCTAACAAAGTTTTTCAAATATATAACATGTTTTTATAACCTATTAGACTGGCATAGGGGAAGGGGTGAAACACATTAATACCTAAATTTAATAAATTTGACTTCAAATCATGCAAATATTTCCCTGGTGCCTTTTCTTACTAGTCATCAGTTAGTGTTTAACAGAAGGAGGAACTGCTCGATATCTACTAAATAAACCAAAACGTATTTAGCCTAAAACCTAAGGCCCTTCCTCTTAGGATCAAATCTGCCTCTCCTTTACTTTGTTCCACTAGTCTCCTCTACATTCCAGAATCAAACTGAACATTTGATGCTTGCCTTTATCAGCCTTTAAAGTCTCAATTTGCTCCACCTAGAACGTCTCTCTCCTCTCAAATTCCATTTGTTCAAATTGTACCATACCTTTCAAGCCTCAATTCAATTACCATCACCTCCATGACGCACCCACTTATTTTCTTAGCCACAAGTAATTGACTCACAAAGCATTTTCTCTACAGCTCCCTTTTGAAAATTGTTCAGTTAATCTATCACGTAATACATTTGTCCACATATCTGATTTCTCACATTTAATTAAAAACTGTTTGAAAACAGAAAATATGTCTTATTCATCTGCATCTATCTTAACAACCTAGCTTTATTACGAAGGAAGTACTGAACCATTCGACAAGGAATGGTGAGCAAGGTAGAAGCAGAGCTGTGGTGTAACTCAAAGGAAGACAGTTTTGTAAAACCCTTCTTAATCTTTTATGTTCATCAATTCCAGGAAATAATTTTCACTATCATTATTTTCAAGTTCTAAATAAATCTGTCAAAAACATGTCTTATGGAGGACTACCAAGTCATTATTTGACTTCTGAAGAAAATATACTAGAAAAACTGAACTAAGTCAAATAAAATACTTGGTTTTAAATACCTACTCTGAAGTTCTGAATCAACATTAAAATTTAGAAGCCAAAACAAAATCATAGGTTGTCTTTTGTGAAAATCATGTTATACGACAATTTGTTTTAAATGATATAACATCTCTCTCATAAGGACCGCTACAGTAATTCTCTATGACTTATGGAAAGTAGGATCAAAACTAGCATACCCAACAAATCTGGGGTCACCCAAGGAGTTGTTAATAAGAGTTAGAAGGAGAAGTACAAATCTACATTCCAAATTGTAATTGTATTAGCAGTAAATTTTAGAAAATGGAATATTTGCACTTGAATTATTTTCGGGAAAAGAACTTACCTGCATAAACTTTGGGTCAAGCATGGTGCCTGACCTCAAGTGAGTTGTCAATGAAGGACCAGGATCTTCTAACTGGGAAGACTTTGTGTGCCTCTGGCTCCTCTCCTCCCCACCCCACAGTTTACAGGAGAGATTCACGGAAGAAAGTAATTTAGCTAAGATCTCAGAGGGTGTAAGTGGCAGAGATGCGACTTGAGCTCAGTATAACTCTCCTAACTCAGTAGGCTTTCCTTTTGGAACCAATGCAAGCCGAATTTACTCAAAATTTAGTTCATATATAAATATACACATATAATATTTAATTTCTCTAACTATATTTCAAAATAACTAATTTCCATTAAAAAACATATATAATCAAAATCAGAAAGTATCAAT